>NW_021635356.1:0-90047 GCF_004799145.2 Neltuma alba
AGGATATCATCCTTATTTTTTATTAATTTTCGGAGGCTTTGAAAATATTTTTCCATTAATCATTCTTGACCAATTTTCCTTAATTAGTCAAACTTTTCATAATTGGCTTGGAAGAAAATTATAATAATTATTTTCCACCAAAATTTTCGATTTCTCCTTGTCATTTTTTACCCTTAATTATTTAGGAATATCCCTATTCCTAAATGCCATATTATGAATGTGACAGTTACAAACATGGGACGACACCGAGTATGGTGATGACAACTACACATTGCCTAAGTACTCCATTCAAAAAATCTATGACTTGAAGGTTGGATGCTTATAGTGGCTTGTAACTCATCGAAACAACCTATATGATGATCAAGTACTGTCTTTACTACAAGGAAACCCCCAAAGCAAGAGGAAGAAATAAACGACAAGCATATATTGTATTTAGTTTTTTTCATTTGACAGCATAATGATAGCTGAACGTAAAGTTCACATTTTGTTCTTTTCTTTGACCACGTAATGACAGCTGGATGTTAAGATATATTAATATGTGTTGATATCCTTTACTAGTTATGAAGTGTTTGTAATGGCATTCATGTGTTTTGATCATATCCAGAAATGCAAACTAAATAAAAATGGATAAACAAATGGTAACCATGATGACATGATAGGCATATATCACAGTCCTCTCTGCCACATCCATTTATAACCTCAAAGGAGGTTGTTGACAACCCGAACAGAAGTGGTTAACAACCGTGGCAGTACCCCTGACAACTGACTCTAAGGGATACCACAAATTCTAAATAGATTGTATTATCATCATATATAGCGGCCTTAACAAAAAAAATTGAGAGCATTTTGAAGTCATTAACAGCTTTAACTGAACCAAATATCATTACAACATATTTTATTACAGCAATTCATTTACAACCTCAACAGGGGTTGTTGACAACCTGAATAGAAGTGGTTAACAACCCTAACAGTGCCCCTAACAACTCACTCTGTGGGATACCATAGCTTCTAAATAGATTGTATTATCAACACATATAACAATCTTAACATAAAAAATTATGAGTATTTTGAAGTCATTAACAGCTTTAACTGAAGCAAATATGATTACAGTAGATTTTTATTACAGCAATTCATTTACAACCTCAATGGGAGTTGTTGAAAACCTAAACAGAAGTAGTTAACAACCTTTGTAGTGCCCCTGACAATTCACATTGTGGGATATCACAGTCTCTACATAACATTAAATCATAACCAAATCATATTTTAACAACTTTAACACAACTCGGATGTGTTAAGAAATCATTAAACACTACAAGTAGGAGAAATTGTCACTTTATATCAGTAATATAATTCAGACTGCCAATGATAACCTCCATGGGATCTGATAACAAGTCTATTACAACCTATTGACAAATACATCAAAATACAGATATGATCTTATATTAGATTACAACTATGTTATTTACTACTTGATATATATATGTACAATGTAACTATACCAAATTTACAACCCATTCAAAAAAAAGCAAAAGGGTTGCATGTGTGGATAATGACAAACAACTTGAGGTGTAAGTTATGACATTTACAAAAAAATTTGTCACAAGCATTCACAAAAGAAATATAAACAAGCTACCAGCAAAGCTCAAGTTGGATTGGGGTTTTGGCAAGTCTTCACAATATGGCCTCGCTCATGGCATCTTTCACAGTGGCAAAGTTTTTTGCTTTGAAATTGAGATTCAATCCTTCTTTTCTTTGGCCTCCCTGAGGGTCTTTTAGTGATTAGGGGCTATAGAAATGTTCCTGTCATCATTTGCGAATGGTTATAGTTTCAAAACATGGACAATCATGTGTCGCAATTAGCCTCATACTACTTGCATATATTTTCTCTTGGGCAGACGGTTTATAGCAATCATCTATAACTTCATAGGAACTACCATGAAGTAGCTTTATCGCTGCACATGCATGAACACAAGGTACTTTGCTTATTTGCCATGCTAAACAAGTGCATTTGTCTGTCGTTAGATCAATAGTGGCCTAACACCGTTTGTCTAATTTCCCATTGTCATTTTGCTTGCAACCATCTTCTTCGCTAGCTTCTAGCCATTAAACGACTTCGTAACATTAGTGGTGATATTATCTCATTGTTTAAATGGAAATTTGCTTACAGCCCTACATCTCTTTGAGTCTTAGCCCAAGTAGCTAATTGTGGACAAAATGATCTAAGTTTTCCCATTGCAGCAATATATTCATCCTCAATCCTTGCATAGGTGATTCCATCCAGTATTTTCAATGTGACCTAATTCAAAGTACCTAAAACTTGTCCCCTGCCTCGGTGAATTTTTAAATAATGTGCACTAAAATTTTCTTTCCTATGCTTGTAGCAAAAAGTATGTCGCTCACTGCCAAATACTATTCGTACAACACCTATAATGGCATTATTCCAATCTAAAACTATCATTGTCTCTATTGATCTTGTGATGTCTTTCACATTCTGGAGAAACCGAGCCCAATCACATATGTCTCCCCACTAACTATAGCATATGCTAATGGAAACAATTCATTGTCCGCATCATATGTATTAGGTGAAATCAATGTCCCCCATAAGGACCACTTAGTTGACATTCGTCTATATAAAGTATATTTCAACACCCTTTTAAAAATCCATTAATTAAGCATCTATAAGCAATGAACACCCTCTCAAATCTATTACTATCCAACCCTTGCCATCGAGCAATTTTGTTTGGATCAGTTTCAATAAGCCTTTCACAAATCCAGGGAATCACCATGTATGGATCCTTTACACGATCATGTATTTCCCTTAATGCTCTTTCTCTACCCCTGTATGCTTGACTATAATTCAGTTGTACCCCATATTCTTTGCAGTAATCTCTTCTAATTTCATTAGCATTCTTGTTTATATTACACCTCAAAGAATCTATCATGATTGATGATGTTAAGTTTGACCTTCCAGAGTGAGATACAACCAACTTGTCCTCTGCATACTGCACATGCTTACTTCTTAATGTTCTTATTATTAAGAACTCAGAATCTAGTCTTTGTCCCATTGAGTATGCACCTATATACCATGGGCATCCCTCCGCCATACACTTCATAATGACTTTTTGTTAATTGTTCTTCATAAATTTGTATGAAAAATTCTCGGCAATGCTGTGACTATAAAGTGCTTGCCTAAGGGCCACTACATTAGGAAAAATTTGTCCTTCTCTAATAACCAAACCCTTCTACTTTGTTAAATTTATTTCTGGAATTGGGGTTGGCATCATTTGTGAACCACATGGCAATGATAATGGGTCTTTACTAAACACATTGGGTAAAGACATGGACAATATATCTGAACCTCTGAACAAGTCTTCCATTACACAACATGACAAGTCATGGGGTCATTAATGACAACTTCGATTATTGCAATAACAACTTATGCACAACAATTGACAATAGCCAACATTACTTCAAAATTTAAATAATATAACTTACACATGTTGCTCTTCTATTGGAACATCCCTTATCAATTGTGAATTTTGATCTCCATTTTCTCCTATATATACATGACCATTGTCACCATTGAAGTTAATTAAATGTTCCACTCCTTCATCATCTACAAGGTCTATAAATGTACACTCATCAAAGGTTACTGTGAATTTTATAACCATTCCATTATTTTCTTTTCTCACAATTAATGCTACCATTGTTCTAAATTCTTCATATGATGTCCCTTCCTTTATCATTCTTCTTCTCACACCACCTCCAACATGCTACATTTCACCTTCTATACCATTAATAAATTCTCCTCCTATATGGAGGTAACAAAACAAATACTTCTCACTTGAAGTTGCCATCATTTATATCAACATGTCACAATCATTCGTTAATAACAAGTCATACAGTTATATTAACAACCTTTGATATACCCATTAACAAGACATTTAACCATCACATTATAGGGGTTATAGCAGTAAAAATCTGTCATTTTCATTCATTTTCATTAGCAACATAGCATCAATCACCGGATAATAGAGCATTGCTTTATAATCCTAGCTACATGTAACAAAACCACACCTAAGATGATTAAAACCACATATGACTAAAATGAGCCTCCCTTGATAGTTCAAGCAAGTTGAATCACATCCTCAATACCCAAAGACCCATAGCCAATCAACTTTTCAAACTAACATTAAACTTAAGACTGGTTGTGTATGAAAGAAGAGAAATATTGTTAATGATGAGACCTACAAAGAAGATGAAGAAAAAATATAGCTTGCCTAGAATAATAGAGCACTAGCGCAGGCCTCCGTTCCTTCTTTCAGAAGCTTCTCTTCCTCATACAACTCCAGTGCACTAACCGAAGCCTTTCCCTCTGTTTTTTCCTTTTTTAATCAATGAGGGCAAAACAGACTTTTCACAATTTTAATTTTTTACTCTGAGGTCCCTGGGGACTTAGGAAGCATTTGGGGATTTTCAGGGACTTTTTCTGAATTAATTACCTTTTGTGGGGAATTGTGTGTAATTTTTCCTAATTTATTCAATTTGAGCAAGCACCAATATACATATTAAACTAGCATGCTACCCTGTGAGAGTTTACTTCAACAATCAATATAATCAATAATACTAACTTATTGTAATCTATATTATCACAGCATCAAACACATTATAGTGTACTTCTATGTATAAATAACGATATTAAAATTGCCTTATACTTTCATCCTTAAGATTAAATTTTATCAACGAAAGCTCTATTTGTTAGATTTAAGGTTTTGATGATAACAAAGTTTGGTAATCTGTGTTTTAGTAAATTGATCAATCACCTGATTGATAAAGGATTTATCGATCACTTGTTAGATAAAGTTCATATGAAAACTGATAACTTTGCATAAATATTAATCAATAACCTGATGGATAAATCAAGTTAGTATGTGTTGATTGATCATCGTTAACACTGTTTTGTCCAGAAGTTTGCTGATAATTATCGATCAATTTATCAATAATCTAATAATCGAACACCTATCAGATAATGGGACACAATTTTGGTAAGTGCTTATCGATCACTTGATCGATAAATAAGTCATCGATGAAAAGACAGATAAAGGGTAAAGCTCTTCAACTTAAGTTATATTGTTTCTTTCTTCATTTATCGATCACTTTATCGATCAGAGATTTTTTGATAACATGATCGAACATTGCTTAATAACCCACTCAATATGTCTTTGTTCAAGGTTGTTATTTGGTTGATTTATCAATCACTTGATTGATCAGTAATTTATCGATCAAATGATCAATCATCGCTATCTCGCTCTACTTTTTAAGTCATGTTTTTTCGATCACCTGATCAATAATCTAATTATCAATAAAATGATCAATCACCCATATATCTGAATGTTTTGTTTACACATAATGTGATCGATCAAACATTTCCCTGGCATTTTAGAACTAAGTCTCTCTGTTATATTTTATCGATCACTTACTTGATCAAACATTAATCGATCACTTAATCGATCATCATTTGTTTTGTGCCCTTTGAAAAAATCTTTCTTAAATCTCTTTTATCGATCAAATTTTTCATTATTCATTTGTCAATAAAGTACTCGATTATTGTTCCTTGAAAATCTATTTCTATCTCACTTTGCCTTATCAATAGCTTGATCAATCAATAAGTTTTCGATCACTTGATTGATCATTGACTCATTCTAGTTAAACATCAACAAGTTACCATGATTCTCAAAATATGTTGATTATTTCTCTTCAAGCTTTTCTCAGCCTTCATGTTTATCTTAATTCTCTATTTTAAGGGATTCAAAATCAAAAGGGATCTTGAGCCTTTTCTCTACATGTTTTTCTGAAGTCACTCTTTTCATTTACTAGTTACTTGATCGATAAATAAACTTGCCTACTTCAAATTCTTTCTATTTGATTAATTGATAATCTGATCGATCAACCAGTCATCGATCATGACTTCGATCAAGGATGCCCAGTTCTTGTTCAATACTCTTAGCAACTGATTGATTCCATTTGCAATGAATGAATATTCATTATTATCATTTGATTAGTTATGTTCCTGAGCTTTACTCTGCAAGAAAAACTTATTAGATTGAAGTATTATTACAGATTATGAAGAAGAACTCAACGGTTATCCAACGGTTGTTTAGTAGCTTGTAACCTACCATGTCAGAAGCATTAATGGTGAAAATCATTGCAACTGGGAAAACACGCAACCAAACTCCCAACGGCTAGAAGCTCTTCCATCTAACAGTTATTAAACCTCTGCAACTATAAAAGGCACAGAGAAGCATTGAATGCGAGATCGAATACGCGAGCTACCTTTTGTAAATAACTTACTGTTGCATTCAATACTCCATTCTTGTTTGTACTGAGCTTCAGTGTTTCTCATCTATTTACTATGTGAGAGAGCTCTACATATCATCTTTAATTACTTTCTGAGTGAAACTCAAGAGTGTGGACTCTTGAGTGGGTCCGTAAACTTACAGGTAGAAGGGGAAGTGATTGAGTGAATCAATTACTGTATTGTGGCACCAAGAGCTCGATTAATCTTGGAACTTAGTGAAATACTTAGAGGTGTTCTGAGGACTAGACATAGGTCAAGTGGTTGAGACCAAACTAGTATAAATTCTGTATCTACTCTTTATGGTGAAATCACTCTAACTTATACTCTCTGTTTTTGTTTAGCTTACTGTTTTTTAATTCGCAAGATTTTTATAACTCACCCAATTGACTCCCCTCTTAGGTGAGACTGTCACTAACACTAAGTAGTACATATGAAAACAATTGTCACTTTAAGCTAGAGAAATTGTAGCATTGTGATAAATCAATTAACTATTTAAACTTACAAAAATAGTTATTGAAAAGCAAAGAAATGGTTAGGATTACATGTGTCTCTTTTCCAATCTCATACCATTATATATTGGTGCATGTTCTATTTTTTTTTAAAACCTTTTAATTTCAAAAAATTTCCCCAAACATTTTTATTTTGGAATACCAGTTTACTAAGCATTTGCACTTTTATGCAAAAGTTTAACATTTATTTGCTTGTAAGCTTTTTGCATGTTCATGAAGAGTAAATTAGTTTTGCAGATAGTATAAAATGCTATGTACAGAAGCTAGAGATAACCTTTTCTTATGAAAGAAGTTGTAATAGCTGTTTTTATTAAAACTTTTTCATTTGGTTATGATCCATTCAAAGTCAATGCTTCAATCACATATTTACCTAACTGCTTGATATTCATTCTTGTTCTATTGTGTAACATCCAAAATTTTAGGCTTAGAAGTACTAGAAATAGCCTAAATTGAATAGGCTACTAAACCCTTTTAGAGCAGAAGTTCCAAAGATAAGAAAGGAAGTTAAAGCAGTTTCAGGGACTAAACTGCAAAGTAAAAGTTTTAAGGGGCTAAAGTGTAATCAAAGTTAGAGGCTCCAGTAAAGTCTCGAAAGCCCAGAGAGAGAAAAGAGGCTAGATACAGGCTAAAGGTTAAGTTAGAAACCTCAAAGAGAGGATTGTATGAAGTTAAGCCTAAGCAGGGACTAAAGCGTAAATTCTGAAAGTTATGACTAGCAAGGGTAAAAATGGAAGAGTATACCAAGAATTCCAAGAAAATCCTAGAAAATGGGAAATAATATTCTAAGGCTCTTCTGTGAAGAGAAAAGATGAAAGTACCCCTGAGGCAGCTTAAATAGAATTTATGAGGTTATGGCCGGTAAAGAGTATACTATTTGAGGTAATTATTTAAAATAGCAAGAGACCTCAAAAATATATAAAAAAAATGAGATTAAATGGTTGAAAGGTTGTACTAATTTATAAAATTAGTTTCATAACCAAAAGGCTAGTGGAATGGCTTTAATAAATTAAAAGCCGATTATGCGGATAAAAGGGCATTTCAGTAAATGAATTTTTATGCAAGGCTTAAAGGAAGTGTTATGGCCTAAGAAAATTCATAGATATTCTCTAGAATTAAAGAAAATTTATGGAGTAGACAGAAGAATTTTCTGAGCTCCGAAAGGCCATAAAGAAAGCCGAAGAAATGTGGGCCAAGTAAATTCGGAGGAAACTTAGGAAACAAGCTTGATCCAACGGCTAGGATCTAATCTCCCTTCTCCTCCACCACTTTTATGACACTTGGCATCTTCTAGAAGGATGAGGTAAGCATGATGCAAGAAGATGATGCAATGATGATGTAAAAGTCAACTTGAAGTTCCAAAATTGCCCTTACCCTTGCTATTAGCCACCAAGGGCATTTTGGTCCATTCAAGCCAAATTTTTGGCTATAAATAGGCACTTCCTCCCTTCATATTTTAGCCAAGCAAGGAACTATAGGGAAAACTCTGCCGCTCTTACATCTAGAGAGAGAAAGAGCTACTTCTAGTGAGAGAAAGTCTACCTAAGTTCAAGCTTCAAGATCAAGGTATGTGATGGTTATAGCACCTGATTTTATGCCTATTTCGAATTAGTTACTGTATGTATCTGATTCTGAAATTTGGCATGCTTAAAGTAAACTCTGTAAGATTTAAATCCATGGGTAAAACACTTCATTTGGATATGTGTACGATTTATGGTGATTTTTCAAATTTAGGGTTTGAAATCTAGAAACAGTGTTGAACTTTTGGAAGAGTGTCGAGTTCCATACAATTCAGGGACTGTTCAGAATAGGATTGGTTCCTAAAACTATTTTTTTCTTTAAAGTTAACTTAAGGATATTTCAGTGAGACTTGGAACTACTCAATTTTGATTTTTTCTAGAATTAATTATGAATTTTCAAATTTGAGCAAAAATTCTGGAGTTTGTGCGTGAACAATACCCGCGAACCAAAATTTCCATATTTGATCTTCTTGAATCTAAAGCCATCTAAAGTGGTCCTAATTGATAGGAAATAGATCTTAAGGATAGGAAATGATGAGATTTATATTAGAAAAGCTAGAAAGAAAACCCTAAGACTAAGAGAAAGGGTTGAGGTTCAAGAAAGCTAGTCTTGAACTTTATGTAATCTAGTGGTCCTAATAGATTGTATGATCATTATGACTATGTTTAGGACCTTTGGAACATCTAAGAGGACATTTGGTGATGTTGACCGAATGCCCACATGGTTGGAAAGTCAAGGGAGTCAAAGGAAAAGTAAGAGGAAAGCTTGAGGTGCAAGGTAGTGAACTTACCTATTGTCATTGCTTGATGTTGTATGCTTGTGTGTTGCCGTGTACATGTTATTGAATGTTATTGTGACATGTTTTAGCTGCTATAATTACTATTCATGATGAGTAGATTATGTCTCCATGGCCATGCATCAAGAAGTTAGCTTTGAGCATGCTAATATGTCACTAATTAACAAGAGAATAAACAAGCTACGTGTAGTGCAATAGCATTCATCTAGCATGATTAATATGGTATTATTTGCTACTGAGATTCCCCTGAATCTCACCCCCTCCCTAACCAACCATTTAGGTCAATCATCAATGGGCAATAATGGCATGAGAAGCAAGGAGAAGAAAGTGGAGAATTGTTCATGTTAATGAATGATATTATTATTCAATGTGTAATTCTCTTACTATGTAATTCATGTTGTGGATGCCAATGATGCCATGTAATTAATTATAATATTTATGGCATGTATAGAAATTTATGAGCATGAATGGGAAAGAGTAAGCCCATGTTATGTATGCCAAAGAAATAAAAATAATTAAAGAGATGTTAAGAGATAAAACGTAGGTCCTGAAGCAGTGAGTTTGTAGCTCCAGTTTGACCTATCAAATGAATGACTTAAGTCACAAGATTTGGCAGACTCATAGTACATATCCCAAGCTTTAAAATGAGAAGTAGATCACCTCAATTGGATGTGTATACAAGGAGATACGAATTTCCAAAGTTGAGGCACAAAATCTGGAAGTTCCAGATTTTTTTGAAATGAACAATAATATTTATTGATTAAACTATACGAATTGGGCAAGGATAAGTCTAATTAGATATTTTTCCCTTAAAGAGCATTGAAATAGATTTTTGTAGAGTTTTATAACACTCCAATATGATTTTTATGGAATTAATTATGAATTTTTGAAGTTGGCCTTGTAATATGGAACTTATAGAGTGAATAGTAACCTGAGTAATTAATTGGAATTTTTAAATCCACGGGCTTGTGTCATGATCTGCTTGAACCATAACGCTTACGAATGCATGCTCTGAGGGGTTAAAGGTAGGACGTTTCATATTGCATAACCATGAAGCCTGATCATATTTCTTGACAACATAATTGGCACTCCAACCTTCGAGGTCAATTTATACGTGTGAAATACCTTCACTTTTTACCAACTAACTAACCAATTAGAGGTAAACAGAATCACATTTAATGGTCAAAAGGTTGAAAATTTTGACTTTGAAAAATTTTGCTTTTGGGTTATGATCGAGGCCGAATTGTCGCCTTCCGGATCGTCAAGAAAGTGCATTGCAGTAGAAAAATGCAGTATAGGGTGCAACCAGTCGTTCTTCTTGAGGAGCTTATTATTGAAAACCCTAGTTTAGATTGGTTATCAAAAGCATTATAAATTTAACTGAAGAAAAGGGGGTTTCAATTGTTTAAGGTGGTGTAATAAATGAAAAGTGCAAAGAATAAACTGGTTTTGGTATTTTAAATGAATGAAGAAATGTTTTGGATTAAAAGGGAATTATGGGTAAACAGTCTCGTGATGATGAAAACTCAGCTATCACTGCTTTTTAAAATGATTAGGAGTTTTAAAAAACCTAAGTCTGAAGAAAACCCCAAGTAAATCACTTGGGTCCAATTTCTCAATTAATGAAAAACTCACTCAAATCAAAGTTAATTAACATCTCTTAAGACATTATTGAAACCACTTAGAGTATAGATGAACAGATGATGTAAATGCCCTCTGAATGTCTATCGACATGCACTGAATGCCAAGCACACAGATCAATCAATAATAATCACTGATAATTAAACTGAACATAAGGATTCAAACTAAAATATTATAAATATTAATCAACATTAACATCATCCAATCTAAATACAATAGAATAGTCTAAACACAAGATTTATAATCATAAACCAAGTCTAATACAAGTGCAGAAAGTTTCTAATCTAGAAATATTAACACAACATTAAGCACAGGTTTAGATTATTAAAAAACACTCCCCGATTAAGTCCTTGAGCTCAAGCTTCGTCCTCCATCACCAAGAGGCTAAAGGTTTAGCCTCTCATGCCTTCAAACCAATCACAATCGCTCTAGGAATGAACAACCATGGTTAAAGCTAAAAATAAGGTTGGAAAAATGGAAAAGAAGTTGATTGGAGTATTAGTGGCAGTCTCACCCAACAGGGGGTGAATTGGGTGAGTTATAAAAATTTACGGAATTAAAAATAAATACTATCGAAAATAGAGAGTGTAAGTTTAGGAAGATTTCACCATAAAGAGAAAGACACAGGATTTATACTGGTTCGGTCTTAACCACTTGACCTACGTACAATCCTCAGAACACCTCTGAGTATTTCACTATCTTCCAAGATTGATCGGGCTCTTGGCGTCTCAGTATAATAATTGAGTCACTCAATCACTCCCCCTTTCCCGTAAGGTTACAAACCCACTCAGGAGTCCACACTCTTGAGTATCACACAAATGTAATTAATGATGAGTGAGTAATCTCTCTTACAGAGTGTATAGATGATAAACACTGACGCTCAGTATATTGAAAGAACAGAGTATTGAATGCAACAGTAAATGATCACATATGGTAGCTCGGGTATTCAATCCCTTCATTAATGCTTCTTCGCGCCTTTTATATTTCAGGTCGTTAAGTAGCCATTTAGACGGAAGAGCTTCTAGCCGTTGTGACTCCGTTTGTGTGTTTCCCTAGTTGTAACGGTTCCGCTATTAATGCTTCTGAGCTTCTGACAAAGTAGGTTACAGGCTACGTAATCATCCATTGAAGAGCTGTTGGGATTTTCCTTCGTAATCTGCAACAAAACTTTTACTCAATAAGTTTATCTCTGCAGTGTAAACCTTAAAGCAAAACTGAATAGGTGATAATATGCAGAATGAGGTGGAATCAAATGTTTGTTGAATATGCAGAATAATAATCTGAAAAAATTTGATTGAAGTGCTGATCGATCACTAGTTGATCGATCCGGTTATCGATAATCAGAGTGAAAGCTTTTGACTCAGTTAATGAGGATTATCGATCAAGTGATGGATCATCGCTTTATCGATCAAGTGATCGATAAAATGCAGCAGAGACACTTATGCTGATATGTAAACCAGAGAAAGATCAGAGTCACTTTTGATCATAAATCACTTTAGCAAAATAATCAAGATGATCATGAATACTAAAAACAGTTTGAAAGGAAATAGATAATTGAATATGAGAAATATCATAGCTAACTGAAATTGAACTGAAGGAGTTCCATGATTGATCAGTTAATCGAATACATGTTGATCGATCAGATTATCGATAATCCAAATGTTATAGAAATGAAACTTCAGTCAATATTGATCAAACACATTATCGATAGACTCATGATCGATAATGTTATCGATAAACACCATGTGAAAAATATTCAGTTAAGAGCAAAGAATAAATGGATTGATCGAATAGGTGATCGATCAGTGAATGTTCGATCAGGTTATCAATAAAATGTGAGACAGAGGCTTTATCCTGAAGCGGCATTTTATTGATCACGTTATGTGAAAAAGAACTATGCAGAATGGTTTAATTATCAATAATGTTATCGATAATTTGACTATAGAAAAATCAAGTAAGAGCATATGAAACACTGATTATCGATCATGTGATCAATAATTTGGTGATCGATCAGGTTATCGATCAGCAGCTTTGATAAGTACCTGCATTTAGAGAGTTAGCAAACAATATTCGATCACATTATCGATAACTGGTTGATCGATAATATGATCAATAAATGATGACAGAATCAAAGTGCAGAACGAGTAAAGTGTATTACCATTTATTGGAGTCTTTATCGATAACTGATTTATCGATCATATGATGAATAAATACACTTCAGATTTGGTTGTCTTATTTGTTTCATGTTTGATTATCGATCAAGTGATCGATAATTCACATTAAACTTCTATAACCTCTACGTTAACATTGATCGATCATTTTATCGATCAGTGGATTATCGAACAGCTTATCGATAAACACTTGATCGATCAGATGATCGATAAACACACTGAACCACTTTTATCTTACTTTGTTATCATCAAAACCATAATCCTAAGATTCTCTCCCTTTTTGATGATGACAAAACATAAGTAAGAAATATTAAACAAGTAGCATCAGAAACATCAAAAATTAAGACAATGGACAGATCAAAGCAACAAATATTCATTGAGAGCATAAACTGTCAAACATAAGCTGTCAACATTCAACAGTAGCCAAAATACATCAGTAACAAGAATGACAACAGCAAAATATATTAGAAACACAAATGACAGAAAAATAAACAGCAGAAACATCTAATCAACATCAGTTTTCTTCTCCCCCTTTTTGTCAGCATCAGATGAGGGGGAAGGAGTAGGGACAGTAGGAATGGTCAAGGGAATATGAAGAGGTGAAAGACGAGAAAGTGGAGAAAATGATGGAAAATGTAAGGAGGGAACTGATTGAGGGACTGTGATGAGAGCAAGAGTGGTAGAGGGAGTGACAGAGGTAGATGGGACAGAAGGAGAAGTGGTAATGGGAGAAGTGGGTAAGGGAGAGGAAGGAGGTGCAGGCTCATGGTAAGGAGGAGAGGGTGAATGAGATAAGAGGTCCTCATAGCTGAAACTAGTGCTGGGGGCAATGAAGTTGTTGCAGAGTGAAGCTACCATTCCTCTGAGTTCTCTTATCTCTTTGTCCACTGAATCAAATCTCTCTAAAACTTCTTTTTCCAAAACCACCATGGCTTGTCGGTGAAGGTCCAGGATTGTGGAAATGCCCTCAAGCTTCTTATCTGAGATTTCCCCATACTCTCTGGCAGTGATGTATACTCTCCTCTCAAACTCTTGAAGCTTAGTCTGAAACATCTCCTTGATTGATCTCTCCATAAAAGATGGTCCAAGGACATGAGAGGGAGCTGCAGTGGATTCAGCCTCATCTTGAGTCCTAGAGGTACTTACAGCTAGTTGTTTCCCTTTATCCTTCTGAGATATCTTCTGTGAGGGAGTGAAGGGAACAGGAATTCTCATCTTATGGAGCTGCATGAGACCAAAAGCAGGAACCTTGGTCTTGAGTTCTCCAGGCTTAAATGGGGCAATATTATGTGCCTGTAGGAGGTAGGTAGCCAGCTGAGGGTAGGGAATTGGGGTGGAATTAGACTTGTTAAGGATAAAGTCCTTCACCTCAGTGTAGATTAGATCCCCAATATTTATCTTCTCCCCACTAATAATCTGAGCCAGAAGAAGATAGTCATCTTGAGTAAGGTATGAGAAACTTCCAGATTTATTGATCATGCTCCTAGAGTAGATGTAATGGATTATTCGATAAAAATCACACATCTGCTTAGGTGGAAAGTTCAGCTCACCAGGGTAATCATCACTTTGCATCAAAATTTATGCTTTTATCTCATTCATATCTCCCCCTTTCACAAATTCCTGAGTCCCCAGCAGCTCATTCTGTCACACCTTACTTATATATACCTTAGCATTCATTTAGAACCATTCCAGACCACTTTGGATGGTCTTAAGCTTAAAAATTTCAATTTGGACGTTAATTTTCGGAAAATTACTGTTCACTGTCCAGTTTTCAGATTACAGGTCCAACTTTGAAAAATCATAACTAATTCTAGAAAAATAGTATGGAGGTGTTCCAAAATTCTACGGAAAGCTCTTTCAATGCTCTTTGAGGGAAAAATATTCAACTGAACTCATCCTCACTGAAAACGTACAGTTTATTGGATTAAAAATTACTATTCATTTGGTAAAATCTGGACTTTCCAGATTCTGCGCCTTAACTTTGAAAATTCATATCTCTTCGTATACACATCCAAATGAGGTGATTTACCACTCATTTTGAAGCTTGGGATGTACACTATACGTCTACCAAATCTCGTGATTTAACTCATTCATTTGGTAGGTCAAACTGAAGCTCAACACTAACTGCTTCAGGACCTACGTTTTATCCTTTAATATCTCCTTACTTTAATTCTTTTTATTTCTTTGACATACATAGCATGGGCTTAATCTTTCTCATTCATACTCATATACTTTCATTCATGCCATAAACATCCTAAGCATATACATTGAAGTAATGGCATTCATAACATAATTTACAACATAGGAGAATTATACATTGAATAATAACATCAATCATTAGTATTAATAATTCTCCACTTCTTCTCCTTGCTTCTCATGCCCTTAGTGCCCATCATTGATTGACCTAAATGGTTGGTTAGGGAGGGGGTGAGATTGGGGGAATCTCAGTAGCAAACATCACCACATACATGCACAAGATGGATGCTAGTGTATGGTATGTAGTTTTTCATAAATTTAAGTTAACTAGTGACATGCCATCATGCTTTATGCTTGGTATAAAAATGCATGGCCATGGGAACATATTAAAAACAGCATTTCCAGCAACAATCATCATGTCACAACATCATTCAAACAACAAATACAAACCAACACATAAGCATACCATGTCAAGCACATAAAGGGTAAGTTCACTACCTTGCACCTCAAGCTCTCCTCTTACTTTTCCTTTGACTCCCTTGACTTTCCAACCATGTGGGCATTCGGTCAACATCACTAAACATCCTCTTGGATGTTCCAAAGGTCCTAAACATAACCATAATGATGACACAATCCATTAGGACCATTAGATTACATAAAGTTCAAGACTAGCTTTCTTGAACCTCAACCCCTTTCTCTTAGTCTTAGGGTTTTCTTTCTAACTTTTCTAATATAAATCTTATCATTTTACATCCTTATGATCTATTTCCTATCAATTAGGACCACTTTAGATGGCTTTAGATTCAAGAATACCAAATCTGGAAATTTTGGTTCGCGGGTACTGTTCACGCAGAATCTCCAGAATTTTTGCTCAACTTTGAAAATTCATAATTAAATCTAGAAAACTCCAAATTGAGTTCTTCCAAGTCTCACTGAAAGATAATTAAGTTAAATTTAAAGGAAAAATATTTTCAGGAACTAATTCTACGAAGAACAGTACCAGAAGTGTACGGAACTCGACACCCTTTCAAAAGCTTAACACTGTTTCCAGATTTCAACCCTAACTTTTGAAAAATCACCATAAATCGTACACATATCCAAATGAAGTGTTCTACCCATGGATTTAAAGCTCATAGAGTGTACTTTAAGCATGCCAAATTTTAGAACCAGATATGAACAGTAACTAATTCGAAAAAGCCATCAAATCAGCACGTAATTCTTCCAATTTTCACATAGATCCACTTGGATCTACCATACTTTGAGGTGTTCTAGCAAGATCTAACAACCAAACTCCCTTCCCCACTCATCAACCATTTTGACCAGCCATCAAAAGGGAGAGAAGACATATTTTCAACCATAAAAGAGAAAGAAACCAAGGCAAGAACACATCTAGAGCCAAGAACTCACCTTGAACCTTGATTGTATGACCAAAGTTGATGCCTTTCTCTTGGTTTTCCCTCAAAACTCTCTCTTTTTCCCTCTCTTCATGCCTTGCACGAAATTGCCATCTGATTTAGGGGAGAGATGAGCTCATTAATGTGTTCAAAATATCCCACCAACCATCATTAATGTTATGCCAAGTGTCATTAGCCTACTTAATCTTAATCCTCTCTCTTAATTAACTTAAATCATAATGTAATTAAATTCCAAAGTCAAGATCCTCTCCATTGGTAGCTTGACACTTGGAAAGCTTTAATTACCATCCATTAAAGGCTTGACAAGTGGCGACTTGTGGCCCAAGTAAAGTGCAAGACTCTGATTAATACTTTATCGGTGCACTTTTACTCCGGGTTTAACTTCTTTTCTCTAATTACAGTGCTCTGGCCTTTGTAATTATTTTCTGTTAGATCCATAAATTCTCTTTAATTTTAGAGAGTATCTATGAATTTTCTTAGGCCATAACACTTCCTTTAAACCTTGCATAAAATGCATTACTAAAATACCCTTTTATCGGCAAAACCGGCTCTTTAATTTCTTAAAGCCACTCTACTGGCCTTTTGGTTGCGGGACTAATTTTATAAATTAGTACAACCTTTCAACCCTTTAACCTCATTTTTGTATACACTTTTGAGGTCTCTTGCTATTTCAAATAATTACCTCAAACGGTATACTTTTTACCGGTCACAACCTCATAAATTCCATTTAAGCTGCCTCAGGGGTATTTTCATCTTTTCTCTTCATAGAAGAGTCTTAGAATATTATTTCCCATTTTTTGGGATTTTCTTGGAATTTTCTGTACACTCTTCCATTTTTGCCCTTGCTGGTCATAACTTTTTGAATTTACGGTTTTACCCCTGCTTAAGCCTAACCTCATAGAACCATCTCTTTGAGGTTTCTAACTTACCCATTGGCCGGTATCTAGCCTCTTTTCTCTTTTTGGGCCTTCGAGACTTTACTGGAGCCTCTAACCTTAATTATACTCAAGCCCCTGAAAACTTTTTCTTTGCAGTTTAGTCCCTGAAATTGCTTTAACTTCCTTTCTCGTCTTTGGGACTTCTGCTCACAAGGGTCTGATAGCCTATCTAATTCAGGCTATTACTGGTACTTCTAGGCCTAAAACTTTGGATGTTACAATTCTCCCCCTCTCAAAAAAAATTTCGTCCTCGAAATTTCTGGTTAAACCTTTATTCTTACCCTTAATGAGAGGTTACCTGAGGAGAGTATCCTTACTTATACTTAACTCTGACCTTTTCAACTTTTCATTATACCTCATTTTCGAGTTTCCACCTTGGGCTTCATACTTACATAACTCGTCGTTCTAAACTTTTCTATCATTCATATGAGCATGGCCCTTGCTTTTAAGCATTTGGTCACCACTACTCACATTCTTCTGATACTTTAGGCTCATTCTTTCATTATAATACCACGACAGTATACCTGTCTTCTTGGTATTTTACTATACCATGGCATTTTGGGTTCTCTTAATACAGCCTTTATCTATCCTTTGCTGTATACCCTGTCATTCCTCTTACTTTAAGGGCATATCTTCTTTCTTTCCTTCATTGACTAGAACAGAATTGAGCCTAGTCTAGTCGACAATAGACATGTCTGGAACAAGTCAAGGGTACTCTCTCTATATTAGTCCACCGCTGAAGGAGATTTCAATATCTTAAACTCATCTCTAGTCATCGTCTTCCCAAAGAGGTACTGTACTCTTACCCTTATGGCTCAGCTACTTTCTCTTAGGCTTGGTCTACTATGACCTCGAGAGCTACTACGCTCTACCGTAAGCCTCTTTAGGATCCACTATGACCCTGGAATACTATCATCCATCTGAGCCATCTTAGGATCTCTAGGAGACTCTGGACCATAGAGTTGAGTAATAAAATAAGTCACCTCCACTCAGCTAGTAACTTGACTGATTATTCCCCAAGACTAATCACAGATATCAGTATTGTCTTCTTAGGCCTTACTCAATTCTTTCTGTCAACTCCTAGAATTCTTAGCCTTTCCATATTTCTTTAGCCCTTAGTTTTAGCTTCCTTAAGTCACTTTCCTTTCTTTGTGCCTTTCGAAGGCACTGGCTCATCTCTAGAGCCCATTAACTTGCTATTATATCAATGCCAACCTGCCTTGTCTTAGGACTCTATAGTCCTTGCGTCTCTTAAAGTTTGGACATCATCATGAGAGGACTTATATCTTTATATTCTCATTATCCTTCAGTATTCCGTAGTACCCTACTAAGCTCGAGGAGCATCTGTTTGCATATCACACTTCTGTTGTCTTAACTAATTTCACTCTCTCTCTCTGGGGTAAGGTCCTCCTGTGCCTTATCTCGGCTACTTCTGCTTTTCCTATGGGAGGACAGATTGCTTTAACTAGAGCATCGTCAACTCAACCACTTGCTCTCTGTTTCATTCCTTCAGAGGATAGCTTACTCTTACTAGAGCAGCGTCACTCTGATCCGGAGAACCACTTCCCAATCTTAGAGAGGTACTTCATGGTCAAGACTTTCCTCATGCAATCTCGGCCAGGGTACATTCCTCGAATACCATATCCTCTATCAAAGAGAGCCTCTCTACTGGATTACTCAATCTTATAAGCAGTGGCATCTATCTATAGGAATCTCATTTCTTAGATTCCTTAATGGCCTAATTGCCATGGTTGCACACTCTTGGATACCTTAAGGACATAAAAGAATATTGTTTTAGTCCCTAACATTATCATATATCTAAGCATCATCGAAGCTCTAGGTATCACCAGGAACTTGCTTATCTCTCTTTTGCATTAGTTCCCAATGCAACCATCCACTATCATGTTCTTATTCATTCCTTTCATCTCCATCCTCAAGAGGGATCTTGCCTCACTTTACTCTCTCTAACTTTCTTTACCTCTTGACCAATTATTCTTATGGTCAGGTATTGATCACCATATTCTCATCACATCACACAGCGAAATGTTTAATCATCTTGCTGTGCGGTATCTAGGTCTGGCACCAATGGTCATCATTGACCTTTCATTCATTGTCATATAATCTCTGTCCCTCTTGGTTCACTATCCCTTAGGGATTTGCACCTCTATTCAGGGATTTGAACAAGCCTTAAACATCTCATTCTGTTACCATGCCTCTATCGAGGTCATATCGATTACTTAAGGTACAGGTTGATATTCAGTTCCCTTACTAGGGCATTGACTTATACCTCTGACTGGCTTATTGTATCCTTAACCATTTGTTTCTATGGTCAAATGCTAATCATAAAGTGACCATACTACACAGCAGGCATTAATCATTAAAACATCTCTACTGTGTGACCTTCCAGTCAGGCACCTTTAACTAATTACCCGAGGCTTAGGTTGTCACCCTGCTTCCCTATTAGGGTCTAGACTCCAATTCCTTATTGGCTTACCATATTCTTAGCCATTACCCTCAGGAGGCGTCTTACAACTTTGACTCATTCCCTGGTCAA
Source organism: Neltuma alba (assembly GCF_004799145.2). Classification (NCBI taxonomy): domain Eukaryota; kingdom Viridiplantae; phylum Streptophyta; class Magnoliopsida; order Fabales; family Fabaceae; genus Neltuma; species Neltuma alba. Next base: position 20,097 of record NW_021635356.1, read on the forward strand.
GCTCTCTTAGCCCAACCATTCCTCTCCTGAGGGGGAGTCTCTTAGCAGTGACTACCTATCTCTCAGGTTACTCTTTGTCATTTCTTACTTCTCTTCTATATCTATTTCCCTTGAAGAAAACACCTCACTATCATAATCTCAATTGGACCAATCCTAGTCACCCGTTACTTTTCTAATTAGGTTTTCTCTCATACCGGGCTTTGCTTGAACCAATACTCTGCTTATACCTTAGTCAGGACTTCTGCCTGAACTTCCCAATGGTTACCTATCATTAGGTTACTTTTGCCTAAGCACACTTAACTAAATAGTGTTGATAGGCTCGAACCCTAGTACCTTGCTATCTTAGGCCCTTCTTATTCTACCTTTAGTCAGGTCTGTTCAGCTTACATTCTTATCTCTCTCCTTATCTTAAGGATTTACCTGTCAATACTCAGTCTGTCTCTGTGTCACAAGGGTTCTTCCTGTATCTAGAGCTAGCCTGAATGTCTCTTTCCAGGTCTTATGGCTCCAACTCCTCTAACTTTGGCTTTCCTCTATTAATCGGAAGGAAATTGAATCCAGCTTAATTAATGATAAGGTTATCTGGAAGGAAATCATGGGTACTCTCTCAGTACTGGTTTACAACTGAAGGAGGTTTCCACATCCTCAACTTGTCCCTGGTCTTCATCTTCCCAAATAGGTACCAATCTCTGGGAGACTTAGACCATAGGACTAAGTGAAGTCATCTCCACTCAGTTGGTCACCATACTAATAATTCCCCAAAACTGTTCCAAGAACCAATACCATTTCTTAAGCCTCTGTCAATTCCCAGGCTACCTATTCGTCTCTTTAGGTGCCTAAGCCAATCTGTCTTAGGAGTTCTCTTACTCCTCCAGCTGCTCTTACCGTCTCTTACTACTTTAGAACGGTACAGAGAGAGGACTTATGCAACTTCTCTTTCCTCTACTTTACTTTCAGTACGAGCATACTCTAACATGCATTTCTGACATTTTAATGCAAGGAGTGTAAGCTCTTACTGGTTGCTATGTCGTAGCATGCCGACTGGACATCTTATCCCTACAAGAGGGAGCCTCTTTCTCTGTTCGCAGCTGCTTCTGGAAGTTATAGGGAGAGGACTTTTGAGGTTCTTTTTCTTTCTGCTTACTCTAGTACTCTGCTAAGCTCAGGTACATCTAAGCCTAGCTTTATTCTTGGCTAGTCGTGCTTCCATTAGGTAAGGTCAACTCCACTTGCCTTGCCTCGGCTGCTTCCCTTTCCCTGATCGGATAGGGCATTTTGCTCCATCTAGAGCAGTGTCAATTCTGACTTGGAGGACCAATTCCTATTTTCTCTAGGAAGATTCCTGGCCAAGAACTTATCCCTTGGAAAGGGTGCCTCTCAACCTAACCCCACGTGACTGAGTATCTCTTAACATCATCGGGAACATGCCAATCTCATAATGCTAGTTCCCCGCATGGCTATCTGTCTCATTCTCATCTCTTTCTCTTCTTTTTAATCCCTAAGAATTCCACTAGGATTATCTACCTTGACTTTACTATCTCCATGTTCCTATTTATCTATTCAGGAACTTGAGATAGCTACTCTATCATAGTGCCCCATCTCTAACGAGGCTTTAAGAGCTTGCTCAGCTTAAGTGGCCACTACACCCTCTTAGCGGTGTACAGACTCAACCCCTAACTATCTTGTTCAACTCATCATTACTCTTCCTCTTGAGGGGGAATCTGATAGCTTTTAAATAGTGGCTACAACTCTCTCTTCTTGAGCTCTATCAGTCTTACTCTCAGGGACCTCATAGTCCATCAAGTCGTGCCAAGATACCACCTCAGCATCTGAGAGTCACTATCTCTATTCGTCATGACCAGAATTCTTATTCGCCACCACTTTCTTTGGTTCATCATGACAAAACATACCTTCTCTTACTTCTGCTAGTTTTACTTAGCTTTGTTCATCGTAACCTTAACTGCTGCCTGAAGGACTTCCATGTCCTAGCCTCACTGTAATCCCCAACTAAGTCAACTACTTCCTTTCAAGCAATAAGGAAGGGTCTGGCTCACAACTCTGGGCCATTAGCACTTTTGCTTTCCCTTATCCTCAGGGATTACCAGTGGCAGAAATTAATCTTTAGCTCTTCTGACCTTTTTATATCTATTTAGGAATCAAAGATAACTACTTTGATCGTGCTGCCTTAACCTTGTATCAAGGCTACAGTAATTGTATCTAACTTAGGTTGCCACTTACCCTTTTTCTTCTAGGGTTTAGACTCATACCTCTATCTGACTTATGAGCCATTATCCCTTTTCTTTAGAGGGAAGTCTCTTTATCTTTACACAGTGGCTACCTTCCTCTGCGTATAACTCCTTATCATTATTTTATCTGTACCTTTCTAACAGAGGATCCCAACTTCATTTAAAGATCCTTATTACTTATTTTCCCTAGAGCATTCACCTCCAATCCATAACCTTAGTTGGACCTTAGCTAGTATTCCACTACTAGCTCTAACCTGAACTTGGGCTTTTCTAAATTCTTGCAGATAGTTCTCTTCTTCCTATGCCAGAACCTCTGCTCTGATACCAAAAAATGTCACACCTTACTTATATAATACCTTAGCATTCATTTAGAACCATTCCAGACCACTTTGGATGGTCTTAAGCTTAAAAATTTCAATTTGGACGTTAATTTTCGGAAAATTACTGTTCACTGTCCAGTTTTCAGATTACAGGTCCAACTTTGAAAAATCATAACTAATTCTAGAAAAATCGTATGGAGGTGTTCCAAAATTCTACGGAAAATCTTTCAATGCTCTTTAAGGGAAAAATATTCAACTGAACTCATCCTCACTGAAAACGTACAGTTTATTGGATTAAAATTACTATTCATTTGGTAAAATCTGGACTTTCCAGATTCTGCGCCTTAACTTTGAAAATTCATATCTCTTGTATACACATCCAAATGAGGTGATTTACCACTCATTTTAAAGCTTGGGATGTGCACTATAAGTCTACCAAATCTCGTGATTTAACTCATTCATTTGATAGGTCAAACTGAAGCTCAAAACTAACTGCTTCAGGACCTACGTTTTATCCTTTAATATCTCCTTACTTTAATTCTTTTTATTTCTTTGACATACATAGCATGGGCTTAATCTTTCTCATTCATACTCATATACTTTCATTCATGCCATAAACATCCTAAGCATATACATTGAAGTAATGGCATTCATAACATAACTTACAACATAGGAGAATTATACATTGAATAATAATCATTCATTAGCATTAATAATTCTCCACTTCTTCTCCTTGCTTCTCATGCCCTTAGTGCCCATCATTGATTTGACCTAAATGGTTGGTTAGGGAGGGGGTGAGATTCGGGGGAATCTCAGTAGCAAACATTACCACATACATGCACAAGATGGATGCTAGTGTATGGTATGTAGTTTTTCATAAATTTAAGTTAACTAGTGACATGCCATCATGCTTTATGCTTGGTATAAAAATGCATGGCCATGGGAACATATTAAAACAGCATTTCCAGCAACAATCATCATGTCACAACATCATTCAAACAACAAATACAAACCAACACATAAGCATACCATGTCAAGCACATAAAGGGTAAGTTCACTACCTTGCACCTCAAGCTTTCCTCTTACTTTTCCTTTGACTCCCTTGACTTTCCAACCATGTGGGCATTCGGTCAACATCACTAAACATCCTCTTGGATGTTCCAAAGGTCCTAAACATAACCATAATGATGACACAATCCATTAGGACCATTAGATTACATAAAGTTCAAGACTAGCTTTCTTGAACCTCAACCCTTTCTCTTAGTCTTAGGGTTTTCTTTCTAACTTTTCTAATATAAATCTTATCATTTTACATCCTTATGATCTATTTCCTATCAATTAGGACCACTTTAGATGGCTTTAGATTCAAGAATATCAAATCTGGAAATTTTGGTTCGCGGGTACTGTTCACGCAGAATCTCCAGAATTTTTGCTCAACTTTGAAAATTCATAATTAAATCTAGAAAACTCCAAATTGAGTGCTTCCAAGTCTCACTGAAAGATAATTAAGTTAAATTTAAAGGAAAAATAGTTTCAGGAACCAATTCTACTCAGAACAGTACCAGAATTGTACGGAACTCGACAATCTCCCAAAAGTTCAACACTGTTTCCAGATTTCAAACCTTAACTTTGAAAAATCACCATAAATCGTACACATATCCAAATAAAGTGTTCTACCCATGGATTTAAAGCTCATAGAGTGTACTTTAAGCATGCCAAATTTCAGAACCAGATATGAACAGTAACTAATTCGAAAAAGCCATCAAATCAGCACGTAATTCTTCCAATTTTCACATAGATCCACTTGGATCTACCATACTTTGAGGTGTTCTAGCAAGATCTAACAACCAAACTCCCTTCCCCACTCATCAACCATTTCGACCAGCCATCAAAAGGGAGAGAAGACATATTTTCAACCATAAAAGAGAAAGAAACCAAGGCAAGAACACATCTAGAGCCAAGAACTCACCTTGAACCTTGATTGTATGACCAAAGTTGATGCCTTTCTCTTGGTTTTCCCTCAAAACTCTCTTTTTCCCTCTCTTCATGCCTTGCACGAAATTCCCATCTGATTTAGGGGAGAGATGAGCTCATTAATGTGTACAAAATATCCCACCAACCATCATTAATGTTATGCCAAGTGTCATTAGCCTACTTAATCTTAATCCTCTCTCTTAATTAACTTAAATCATAATGTAATTAAATTCCAAAGTCAAGATCCTCTCCATTGGTAGCTTGACACTTGGAAAGCTTTAATTACCATCCATTAAAGGCTTGACAAGTGGCGACTTGTGGCCCAAGTAAAGTGCAAGACTCTGATTAATACTTTATCGGTGCACTTTTACTCCGGGTTTAACTTCTTTTCTCTAATTACAGTGCTCTGGCCTCTGTAATTATTTTCTGTCAGATCCATAAATTCTCTTTAATTTTAGAGAGTATCTATGAATTTTCTTAGCCCATAACACTTCCTTTAAGCCTTGCATAAAATTCATTTACTAAAATACCCTTTTATCGGCAAAACCGGCTCTTTAATTTCTTAAAGCCACTCTACTGGCCTTTTGGTTGCGGGACTAATTTTATAAATTAGTACAACCTTTCAACCCTTTAACCTCATTTTTGTATACACTTTTGAGGTCTCTTGCTATTTCAAATAATTACCTCAAATGGTATACTTTTTACCGGTCAACCTCATAAATTCCATTTAAGCTGCCTCAGGGGTATTTTCATCTTTTCTCTTCATAGAAGAGTCTTAGAATATTATTTCCCATTTTTTGGGATTTTCTTGGAATTTTCTGTACACTCTTCCATTTTTGCCCTTGCTGGTCATAACTTTTTGAATTTACGGTTTTACCCCTGCTTAAGCCTAACCTCATAGAACCATCTCTTTGAGGTTTCTAACTTACCCATTGGCCTGTATCTAGCCTCTTTTCTCTTTTTGGGCCTTCGAGACTTTACTGGAGCCTCTAACCTTAATTATACTCGAGCCCCTGAAAACTTTTACTTTGCAGTTTAGTCCCTGAAACTGCTTTAACTTCCTTTCTCATCTTTGGGACTTCTGCTCACAGGGGTCTGGTAACCTATTTAATTTAGGCTATTTTTGGAACTTCTAGGCCTAAAAGTCTAGGATGTTACAATTCTCCCCCTCTCAAAAAAATTTCGTCCTCGAAATTTCGGGTCAAACCTCTATTCTTACCCTTAATGAGAGGTTACCTGAGGGGAGTATCCCTACTTATACTTACTCTGACCTTTTCAACTTTTCATTATACCTCATTTCTGAGTTTCCACCTTGGCTTCATACTTACATAACTCGTCGTTCTAAACTTTTCTGTCATTCATATGAGCATGGCCCTTGCTTTTAAGCATTTGGTCACCACTACTCACATTCTTCTGATACTTTAGGCTCATTCTTTCACAATAATACCATGATAGTGTGCCTGTCTTCATGGTATTTTACAATACCATGGCATTTTGGGTTCTCTTAATACAGCCTTTATCTATCCTTTGCTGTATACCCTACCATTCCTCTTTACTTTAAGGGCATATCTCCTTTCTTTCCTTCATTGACTAGAACAGAATTGAGCCTAGTCTAAACGACAATAGACATGTCTGGAACAAGTCAAGGGTACTCTCTCTATATTAGTCCACCGCTGAAGGAGATTTCAGTATCTTAAACTCATCTCTAGTCATCGTCTTCCCAAAGAGGTACTGTACTCTTACCCTTATGGCTCAGCTACTTTCTCTTAGGCTTGGTCTACTATGACCTCAGGAGCTACTGCGCTCTACCGTAAGCCTCTTCAGGATCCACTATGACCCTGGAATACTATCATCATCTGAGCCATCTTAGGATCTCTAGGAGACTCTAGACCATAGAGTTGAGTAATAAAATAAGTCACCTCCACTCAGCTAGTAACTTGACTGATTATTCCCCAAGACTGCTCACAGATATCAGTATTGTCTTCTTAGGCCTTACTCAATCCTTTCTGTCAACTCTTAGAATTCTTAGCCTTTCCATATTTCTTTAGCCCTTAGTTTTAGCTTCCTTAAGTCACTTTCCTTTCTTTGTGCCTTTCGAATCCCTAGGCACTGGCTCATCTCTAGAGCCCATTAACTTGCTATTATATCAATGCCAGCCTGCCTTGTCTTAGGACTCTATAGTCCTTGTTGCCTCTTAACAATTTGGACAATCATCATGATAGGACTTATATCATATTCTCATTATCCTTCAGTATTCCGTAGTACCCTACTAAGCTCGAGGAGCATCTGTTTGCATATCACACTTCTGTTGTCTTAACTAGTTTCACTCTCTCTCTCTGGGGTAAGGTCCTCCTGTGCCTTATCTCGGCTACTTCTGCTTTTCCTGTGGGAGGACAGATTGCTTTAACTGGAGCATCATCAACTCAACCACTTGCTTTCTGTTTCATTCCTTCAGAGGATAGCTTACTCTTACTAGAGCAGCGTCACTCTGATCCGGAGAACCACTTCCCAATCTTAGAGAGGTACTTCATGGTCAAGACTTTCCTCATGCAATCTCGGCCAGGGTACATTCCTCGAATACCATATCTCTATCAAAGAGAGCCTCTCTACTGGATTACTCAATCTTATAAGCAGTGGCATCTATCTATAGGAATCTCATTTCTTAGATTCCTTAATGGCCTAATTGCCATGGTTGCACACTCTTGGATACCTTAGAGACATAAAAGAATATTGTTTTAGTCCTTGACATTATCATATCTCTAAGCATCATCGAGCTCTAGGTATCACAAGGAACTTACTTATCTCTCTTTGTTTATCAGTTCCCAACGCAACCATCCACTATCATGTTCTTATTCATTTCCTTTCATCTCTATCCTCAAGAGGGATCTTGCCTCACTTTACTCTTTCTGACTTTCTTTACCTCTTGACCAATTATTCTTCTAGTCAGGTATTGATCACCATATTCTCATCACATCACATCAAATAGTAAATGTTTAATCATCTTGCTGTGCGGTATCTAGGTTTGGCATCAATGTCATCATTGACCTTTTATTTGTTGTCATATAATCTCTGTCCCTCTTGGTTCACTATCCCTTAGGAATTTGCACCTCTATTCAGGGATTTGAACAAGCCTTAAACATCTCATTCTGTTACCATGCCTCTATCGAGGTCATATCGATTACTTAAGGCACAGGTTGATATTCAGTTCCCTTACTAAGGCATTGACTTATACCTCTGACTGGCTTATTGTATCCTTAACCATTTGTTTCTATGGTCAAATGCTAATCATAAAGTGACCATACTACACAGCAGGCATTAATCATTAAAACATCTCTGCTGTGTGACCTTCCAGTCAGGCACCTTTAACTAATTACCCGAGGCTTAGGTTGTCACCCTGCTTCCCTATTAGGGTCTAGACTCCAATTCCTTATTGGCTTACCATATTCTTAGCCATTACCCTCAGGAGGCGTCTTACAACTTTGACTCATTCCCTGGTCAAGCTCTCTTAGCCCAACCATTCCTGTCCTGAGGGGGAGTCTCTTAGCAGTGACTACCTATCTCTCAGGTTACTCTTTGTCATTTCTTACTTCTCTTCTATATCTATTTCCCCTGAAGAAAACACCTCACTATCATAATCTCAATTGGACCAATCCTAGTCACCGGTTACTTTTCTAATTAGGTTTTCTCTCACACCGGGCTTTGCTTGAACCAATACTCTGCTTATACCTTAGTCAGGACCTCTACAAGAACTTCCCAACGGTTACCTATCATTGGTTACTTTTGCCTAAGCACACTTACTAATAGTGCTGATAGGTGCGAACCCTAGTACCTTGCTGTCTTAGGCCCTTCTTATTCTACTTTAGTCAGGTCTGTTCAGCTTACATTCTTGTCTCTCTCCTTATCTTAAGGATTTACCTGTCAATACTCAGTCTGTCTCTGTGTCACAAGGGTTCTTCCTGTATCTAGAGCTAGCCTGAATGTCTCTTTTTCCAGGTCTTATGGCTCCAACTCCTCTAACTTTGGCTTTCCTCTATTAATCGGAAGGAAATTGAATCCAGCTTAATTAATGATAAGGTTATCTGGAAGGAAATCATGGGTACTCTCTCAGTACTGGTTTACAACTGAAGGAGGTTTCCACATCCTCAACTTGTCCCTGGTCTTCATCTTCCCAAATAGGTACCAATCTCTAGGAGACTTAGACCATAGGACTAAGTGAAGTCATCTCCACTCAATTGGTCACCATACTAATAATTCCCCAAAACTGTTCCAAGAACCAATACCATTTTCTTAAGCCTCTTGTCAATTCCCTAGGCTACCTATTCGTCTCTTTAGGTGCCTAAGCCAATCTGTCTTAGGAGTTCTCTTACTCCTCCAGCTGCTCTTACCGTCTCTTACTACTTTAGAACGGTACAGAGAGAGGACTTATGCAACTTCTCTTTCCTCTGCTTTATCTTTCAGTATGAGCATACTCTAACATGCATTTCTGACATTTTAATGCAAGGAGTGCAAGCTCTTACTGATTGCTATGTCCATAGCATGCCGACTGGACATCTTATCCCTACAAGAGGGAGCCTCTTTCTCTGTTCGCAGCTGCTTCTGGAAGTTATAGGGAGAGGACTTTTGAGGTTCTTTTTCTTTCTGCTTACTCTAGTACTCTGCTAAGCTCAGGTACATCTAAGCCTAGCTTTATTCTTGGCTAGTCGTGCTTCCATTAGGTAAGGTCAACTCCACTTGCCTTGCCTCGGCTGCTTCCCTTTCCCTGATCGGATAGGGCATTTTGCTCCATCTAGAGCAGTGTCAATTCTGACTTGGAGGACCAATTCCTATTTTCTCTAGGAAGATTCCTGGCCAAGAACTTATCCCTTGGAAAGGGTGCCTCTCAACCTAACCCCACGTGACTGAGTATCTCTTAACATCATCGGGAACATGCCAATCTCATAATGCTAGTTCCCCGCATGGCTATCTGTCTCATTCTCATCTCTTTCTCTTCTTTTTAATCCCTAAGAATTCCACTAGGATTATCTACCTTGACTTTACTATCTCCATGTTCCTATTTATCTATTCAGGAACTTGAGATAGCTACTCTATCATAGTGCCCCACCTCTAACGAGGCTTCAAGAGCTTGCTCAGCTTAAGTGGCCACTACACCCTCTTAGCGGTGTACAGACTCAACCCCTAACTATCTTGTTCAACTCATCATTACTCTTCCTCTTGAGGGGGAATCTGATAGCTTTTAAATAGTGGCTACAACTCTCTCTCTGAGCTCTATCAGTCTTACTCTCAGGGACCTCATAGTCCATCAAGTCGTGCCAAGATACCACCTCAGCATCTGAGAGTCACTATCTCTATTCGTCATGACCAGAATTCTTATTCGCCACCACTTTCTTTGGTTCATCATGACAAAACATACTTTCTCTTACTTCTGCTAGTTTTACTTAGCTTTGTTCATCGTAACCTCAACTGCTGCTTGAAGGACTTCCATGTCCTAGCCTCACTGTAATCCCCAACTAAGTCAACTACTTCCTTTCAAGCAATGAAGGAAGGGTCTGGCTCACAACTCTAGGCCATTAGCACTTTTGCTTTCCCTTATCCTCAGGGATTACCAGTGGCAGAAATTAATCTTTAGCTCTTCTGACCTTTTTATATCTATTTAGGAATCAAAGATAACTACTTTGATCGTGCTGCCTTAACCTTGTATCAAGGCTACAGTAATTGTATCTAACTTAGGTTGCCACTTGACCCTTTTCTTCTAGGGTTTAGACTCATACCTCTATTTGACTTATAAGCCATTATCCCCTTTTCTTTAGAGGGAAGTCTCTTTATCTTTACACAGTGGCTACCTTCCTCTGCGTATAACTTCTTATCATTATTTTATCTGTACCTTTCTAACAGAGGATCCCAACTTCATTTAAAGATCCTTATTACTTATTTTCCCTAGAGCATTCACCTCCAATCCATAACCTTAGTTGGACCTTAGCTAGTATTCCACTACTAGCTCTAACCTGAACTGGGCTTTTCTAAATTCTTGCAGATAGTTCTCTTCTTCCTATGCCAGAACCTCTGCTCTGATACCAAAAATGTCACACCTTACTTATATAATACCTTAGCATTCATTTAGAACCATTCCAGACCACTTTGGATGGTCTTAAGCTTAAAAATTTCAATTTGGACGTTAATTTTCGGAAAATTACTGTTCACTGTCCAGTTTTCAGATTACAGGTCCAACTTTGAAAAATCATAACTAATTCTAGAAAAATCGTATGGAGGTGTTCCAAAATTCTACAGAAAGCTCTTTCAATGCTCTTTAAGGGAAAAATATTCAACTGAACTCATCCTCACTGAAAACGTACAGTTTATTGGATTAAAATTACTATTTTTGGTAAAATCTGGACTTTCCAGATTCTGCGCCTTAACTTTGAAAATTCATATCTCTTTGTATACACATCCAAATGAGGTGATTTACCACTCATTTTAAAGCTTGGGATGTGCACTATAAGTCTACCAAATCTCGTGATTTAACTCATTCATTTGATAGGTCGAACTGAAGCTCAAAACTAACTGCTTCAGGACCTACGTTTTATCCTTTAATATCTCCTTACTTTAATTCTTTTTATTTCTTTGACATACATAGCATGGGCTTAATCTTTCTCATTCATCTCATATACTTTCATTCATGCCATAAACATCCTAAGCATATACATTGAAGTAATGGCATTCATAACATAACTTACAACATAGGAGAATTATACATAATACAGCATAGGAGAATTATACATGAATATTAATATCATTCATTTGCATTAATAATTCTCCACTTCTTCTCCTTGCTTCTCATGCCCTTAGTGCCCATCATTGATTTGACCTAAATGGTTGGTTAGGGAGGGGGTGAGATTCGGGGGAATCTCAGTAGCAAACATTACCACATACATGCACAAGATGGATGCTAGTGTATGGTATGTAGTTTTTCATAAATTTAAGTTAACTAGTGACATGCCATCATGCTTTATGCTTGGTATAAAAATGCATGGCCATGGGAACATATTAAAAACAGCATTTCCAGCAACAATCATCATGTCACAACATCATTCAAACAACAAATACAAACCAACACATAAGCATACCATGTCAAGCACGTAAAGGGTAAGTTCACTACCTTGCACCTCAAGCTTTCCTCTTACTTTTCCTTTGACTCCCTTGACTTTCCAACCATGTGGGCATTCGGTCAACATCACTAAACATCCTCTTGGATGTTCCAAAGGTCCTAAACATAACCATAATGATGACACAATCCATTAGGACCATTAGATTACATAAAGTTCAAGACTAGCTTTCTTGAACCTCAACCCTTTCTCTTAGTCTTAGGGTTTTCTTTCTAACTTTTCTAATATAAATCTTATCATTTTACATCCTTATAATCTATTTCCTATCAATTAGGACCACTTTAGATGGCTTTAGATTCAAGAATATCAAATCTGGAAATTTTGGTTCGCGGGTACTGTTCACGCAGAATCTCCAGAATTTTTGCTCAACTTTGAAAATTCATAATTAAATCTAGAAAACTCCAAATTGAGTGCTTCCAAGTCTCACTGAAAGATAATTAAGTTAAATTTAAAGGAAAAATAGTTTCAGGAACCAATTCTACTCAGAACAGTACCAGAATTGTACGGAACTCGACAATCTCCCAAAAGTTCAACACTGTTTCCAGATTTCAAACCTTAACTTTGAAAAATCACCATAAATCGTACACATATCCAAATAAAGTGTTATACCCATGGATTTAAAGCTCATAGAGTGTACTTTAAGCATGCCAAATTTCAGAACCAGATATGAACAGTAACTAATTCAAAAAAGCCATCAAATCAGCACGTAATTCTTCCAATTTTCACATAGATCCACTTGGATCTACCATACTTTGAGGTGTTCTAGCAAGATCTAACAACCAAACTCCCTTCCCCACTCATCAACCATTTCGACCAGCCATCAAAAGGGAGAGAAGACATATTTTCAACCATAAAAGAGAAAGAAACCAAGGCAAGAACACATCTAGAGCCAAGAACTCACCTTGAACCTTGATTGTATGACCAAAGTTGATGCCTTTCTCTTGGTTTTCCCTCAAAACTCTCTCTTTTTCCCTCTCTTCATGCCTTGCACGAAATTCCCATCTGATTTAGGGGAGAGATGAGCTCATTAATGTGTACAAAATATCCCACCAACCATCATTAATGTTATGCCAAGTGTCATTAGCCTACTTAATCTTAATCCTCTCTCTTAATTAACTTAAATCATAATGTAATTAAATTCCAAAGTCAAGATCCTCTCCATTGGTAGCTTGACACTTGGAAAGCTTTAATTACCATCCATTAAAGGCTTGACAAGTGGCGACTTGTGGCCCAAGTAAAGTGCAAGACTTGATTAATACTTTATCGGTGCACTTTTACTCCGGGTTTAACTTCTTTTCTCTAATTACAGTGCTCTGGCCTCTGTAATTATTTTTGTCAGATCCATAAATTCTCTTTAATTTTAGAGAGTATCTATGAATTTTCTTAGCCCATAACACTTCCTTTAAGCCTTGCATAAAATTCATTTACTAAAATACCCTTTTATCGGCAAAACCGGCTCTTTAATTTCTTAAAGCCACTCTACTGGCCTTTTGGTTGCGGGACTAATTTTATAAATTAGTACAACCTTTCAACCCTTTAACCTCATTTTCGTATACACTTTTGAGGTCTCTTGCTATTTCAAATAATTACCTCACATGGTATACTTTTTACCGGTAATAACCTCATAAATTCCATTTAAGCTGCCTCAGGGGTATTTTCATCTTTTCTCTTCATAGAAGAGTCTTAGAATATTATTTCTCATTTTTTGGGATTTTCTTGGAATTTTCTGTACACTCTTCCATTTTTGCCCTTGCTGGTTATAACTTTTTGAATTTACGGTTTTACCCCTGCTTAAGCCTAACCTCATAGAACCATCTCTTTGAGGTTTCTAACTTACCTATTGGCTGTATCTAGCCTCTTTTCTCTTTTTGGGCCTTCGAGACTTTACTGGAGCCTCTAACCTTAATTATACTCGAGCCCCTGAAAACTTTTACTTTGCAGTTTAGTCCCTGAAACTGCTTTAACTTCCTTTCTCATCTTTGGGACTTCTGCTCACAGGGGTCTGGTAACCTATTTAATTTAGGCTATTTTTGGAACTTCTAGGCCTAAAAGTCTAGATGTTACAAATGTTGTGTTTAAGTATGGGGGAGGGATCTCTATCTTTTATTTCAGCAAATGCTTCATTATGCATCCATTTTGATTTAAGTGCTTTAGAACTGATCAATTGTGTGTATTTTTGAAGTTATTGAAGTTAATTTCTAGGGAAGTTTGAAAATTACATTGCATTCTGTCTTTCTGCCAACCTTCGCCACAACGAAGTGCTTCTTTCTCATCCATTTCACTTCTCAGCCATACTTTGCCATGGCCAACTTATGGTTTGTTGCTAGTTAATTTCTAGGTGAATCAGGCCTGTTGCTAGTTTTTCCCCTCTTAGCCACATTTCGCCATGGCACACTTCTACCTTCACAGTGGCAAAGGCCCCAAAAAAAAGATTTTATAAAAACCCTAAATGCTTTGCAAGTTCATCTTCTCTCTTCAGTAATTCTTCCCGTTTAGATTCTTAATACTCTTGCATTTTTAAAAATTGTTGGAAAATTCAAATTATACTTGTGCTTTTAGAAAACTATCCATGCTTTTAAATGATGGTTGAACTTAGACTAGTCATTCCCTACTATTTTTGACAAAGAGTAAACGAGGTTACGCTTTGAAAATAGGATTATGCGTTTTTAAACCTTGAGATTGATTGATCGAGATACCAACCTTGTTGGAAGGATATTTGGGCCTAAATTTGTTAAATTGTGTGAATCTATTTAGTTTTATATTTCTCTAGAACTTCTTTTAATTCTTAATCAAAGCTTGATAAATCAACATCTTGTGAACATGACAGAGGCATTCGTTTCCAAACCCTTATTACCCAAACACAAGCCTAAACACTTTACCATTGCCAACCCCTTTGGACCTTCATTCTAAGTACATGCATACAAATTAGATGTAAATATTTTATTTTATTTTATCTCTGGTTTTATCTTTAAAAAAAAAAGGGAAGAAGAAAAAGATGTTTGAGAAAAGCCAAAGAAAGAAATAAAATAAATAGTGAAAAAAAGAGGAAAAAAAGAAAAGAAAAGAAAAGGGGAGTTGGTATCTTGAAAAACTTTAACTCCTTTCTTCGAAAACCTTTACGTTTGTTTTGTGGATAGAATAATTGTAATGCTTTTAGTCAATCCTTCTTTCTCTTTTATTCATCCATTTCACTTGACCTGTACTAACATTTAAGGAAAGTCTTAACCATGAAGTACCTCTCTAAGATTGGGAAGTGGTTCTCCGGATCAGAGTGACACTGCTCTAGTAAGAGTAAGCTATCCTCTGAGGGAATGAAAGGGAAAGTAAGTGGTTGAGTTGATGATGCTCTAATCAGAGCAATCTATCCTCCCACAAGAAAAGTAAAAGCAGCCGAGGCAAGGCACAGGACAGACCTTACCCCAGAGAGAAAGAGAGTGAAACTGGTTAAGACAATAAAAGAGTGATATGCAAACAGATGATCCTCGAGCTTAACAGGGTACTATGGAATAATGAAGGATAATAAGAATATGATGATATAAGTTCTCTCCCGATGCCGTCCAAATTGTTAAGAGACAGCAAGGACTACAGAGTCCTAAGATAAGGTAGCTTGGCATTGATGCATTGATAAGTTAATGGGCTATAAAGATGAGCTAGTGCCTAAGCATTTGAAAGGCATAAGAAAAGGAAAGTGGCCTAAGGAAGCTAAAATGAAGGGCTAAAGAAATATAGGAAGGCTAATGAATAAAGGGTCAATGATGACCTAGGTGGCAGACCTAGATACCACACAGCAAGGTGATTAAACATTCATTGTGTGATGTGATGAGGGTATGGTGATCAATACCTAACCATAAGAATAATTGGTCAAGAGTTAAGGAAAGTTAGAAAGAGTAAAGTGAGGCAAGATCCCTCTTGAGGATAGAGATGGAGAGGATTTTGACTTTTAGTAATTAATTTTATTCGGAATTAGTTAATTATGAAAGAGAAAGTAAGATTAAAGGGGGTAATGACACTTGACTTTGCATTTATGATGGTGGTTAGGATACTTTTGGTTCATTAAAGGAGCTCTCCTACCCCCTAAATCTGATTATGTTTCAGCCAAGAGGAACTAAGAGGGAAAAGGAAGAACTTCAAAGGGAAACCAAGGAGAAAGGCATCAACTTTAAGCATACAAGTGAGAATCAAGGTTAGTTTATGGTTCCAAATGGTTCCTTGTCTTGTTTTCTTGCTTTGTATGGTTGGAATATTTGATTCTTTCTTGTTAATGGAGCTGGCTGAAATGTATATATGATAGGGGAAGAAGTTTTGTTGGTCCAACATGTTAGAACACTTCAAAGCAAGATAGATCCTAGTGGTTACAAGTGGTTGTAAGTTGTCTTTGAAGTGTTGTCTTTGAAGTGTTTTCTTTGATGTTTTCTTTGAAGTTTCTTTGAAGAAGTTTTGATGGAACCTAGGATAATTTTTTCAATTTTTTGATGCTTCCATTATGTTCAAAATGAAAAAATAGTGTAGGATAAACTTAAAAAACAAAGGTTGGAAGCATTAAAGCTAAAGTTGTAATTTTTAGAAAATAAACCATAGTGGTTCGGCCAAGCTGAAACTGGAGGAGGAAGTTTTATTTTCTTAAATGTAAGCACAAATTTGAAATCTATAGGAAAACCCTGTAGGAAAAGGTCAAGAGCGAATTTTTAGGGTTTATGGAAACAAACTCTAAAATTTAAAGAACAAAGGTGGAAGCTTTAAGGGACAAAGGTTGTCCTTGAGTCATGTTGTTGATTTTTATATGGAATGGTTGATGATTCTTGCTACCCTTTTTATGAATTGTCATGTTAGGGTTTGGGATTTGTGGAAGCAAGAAAGAAGAACAAGAAAATCAAAGAGCATTGGATCAAGGTAGTGGGATTTAATTAGCCATTAATGTTAACTTTGCATTGTTATTTATGGCATGAATGCTTGCTATTATATGGTTGAACTATAATGTTTGTGATATAGTTGCTCCTTGCATTTGTTGCCATGGTCTTGCATGTTGAGGTTGCCTATTTATAAGAAGATTAGTTCTCCTATGATAGCTAATGTTGAAATGCTTTATAATGATGCATGTTGATGTTATGGTTGATTGATCTTGCTACTAGGATTTCTTAAAATCTCATACCCCAAATACAATCTAACATTTTAGGACCTGAAACTTCCAAGAGAAAGCTGTAGATTGAAGGTTAAATTATGGTGTCACACCATCAAAATTCATGGACATTTGGTTATATAAATATTCAGCTGGGCAGTGCTGTAAACCTACTAACACTACCAACTTTAAGTAATGTTTTGATTAAGTTTCCGAATGCTTTGAATCATGAAATTTGGCATGGTTGTAGATCACATTTTAAAATTCATTTTGATATCTAACACAGTAAAATTGGCCAACTATATGATTTTTAATGATTTTTCAAAGTTAAGTTTTAGAATCTGAAAAAAGGGTTTTTGTCAAATGGACAGAGGTGACTTCCACAAAAACCTGACACTTTTTCAAATAGAATTGGTTTACAAGATTATTTTTCTTGAAAGAGCATTCAAATAGCTTTTTATATAATTTTGAACCACTCCATTTTAATTTTTTAAGATTAAGTTATGAATTTTTGAAATTGGGCAAGAAAACTGGATTTTTACTTGATAAACAGTAAAAATCCGAAAATCAGCGTTTTTGTGAT
Organism: Neltuma alba; assembly: GCF_004799145.2. NCBI lineage: Eukaryota > Viridiplantae > Streptophyta > Magnoliopsida > Fabales > Fabaceae > Neltuma > Neltuma alba. Next base: position 37,496 of record NW_021635356.1, read on the forward strand.
AAAATTAAGCCCAAGACCATCCAATGTGGTCCAAAATGATTTTATAAAATCCTAAGTGAATCTGATAGTAAGGTGTAACATTAAGGATCTACATGTCAATACTCAGTCTACCTCTACATCACAAGGGTTCTTCCCGTATCTAGAGCTAGCCTAAATACCTCTTGCTCAGGTCTTACGGCTCTAATTCTTCTAACTTTGGCTTTCCTCTATTAATCACAATGAAATTGAGCCTAGCCTAATTAATGATAAGATTATCTAGAAGGAAGTCATAGGTACTCTCTTAGTACTCCTGAAAGACTCCTGGCCACAGGTAAAATGTTTCAGTGCAACGGTCATCTCCTCAAGCCCTATGAAGAGCCCACACTGCCTTTTTAAGGCCAGGTTGTCCCTTTTCGTTACTTCTTACTGTTCATATGGATTTACTTGTGCTTAAATTATCTTGTTATGACTGTTTGAGATTGCGAAAGGGATGTCTTTAGTAGAAGTAGTTTAAATTCTGTTTGTTACATTTGTTTTATGTTTGTTTTCAATAATCTACCTTAGCTTTAAGTTTGATGTGATTGTCTTTGTGCTTCTATTTTGTCACCACCAAACACTTCTTTGCATTCTTGAGTTTACCCACCTTTGCGCTTAGCTCTTTTCTTTTCTCTAGAAGGGTGATGTGTTGTGCTTCAGTCTTGAATTGAACTTCACAACTTCCACCTTTGTTGTTTTGTATTTGGGCTTTGTGTTTTGGTGTGACTATGTGCCGTAATGTGGAAATTACTTTGAGTGTGTGGGGGAGGGAGTTTTTAAAAGTGGTTTTGTGTTTTGGTTGTTGGGTTTTTCCTTGCTATGGGTAGTTCTTGCTAAGATTTATCAAAATTTTTCAAAATTTTTGAACTTTTGAAAGTTTTTCCCAATCTTCCATCACTTGTTTTTAGAGTTTTATTTTGAATTGTTGAAAATCTGGTGATGGATTGCTGAGTTGGGTTGTTATGGTAGGCATTTTGGTAAGTGATTTTGGTTTAGGGACTTAGATTTGAAGTTTTTTAGGGTCTATAGTGTCAGAGCCTCTCTGTGCACTCAGGTCGTGACTCTACTGTTTTCAGGTCATGACCTGGGGGTTAGTCTGAGTTTGGGAGCTCTCTGTGTGTTTAAGTCACAACTTCTATATCTATGGTTGCGACTTGGGGAAGACTTTGGGTAAAGGCTCTCTGTGAGCTTAGGTCGTGACCTCACTGTTTCAGGTAACGACCTAGAGCCCTTTTGAAACCCTAAATCGCCCTCTCTCTGGTAAAGTTGTGACCTTACTTACATCAGGTCACGACCTGGCATGAAAAGTCAAAGTTTTTCTTCGAGTTCACCTCTTTAACCCTACTTATTTCCACCCTAATTACCATTTTTCCCTTGAACCTACCCTGAATTGAAGTTCTATTCATTCCAAGACTTAAAACCCTAGGCCTTTCTTTGTAAAACCATACTTAACCCCTCCTTTCAGTTTTTCACCTCTCACGTCATCTCTCTTTTCCCCCACGGCTGTTCCTCTACCCAACTCATGACTCTCTAATCTTGGATTCTTCAACAACCACATCTTTTCAAATTTCCTCCAAAGTCACAACTGCTCAGCCTTTTTAATGGTTTGCTCCCTCCCCAACCATTCAATCATTTTTATTCTTTAGTTTATGTGATTTCCGAGTGCCTCCACTCTGAAATCCACCTCCTGCAGCTGTGAACAAGCCTTCTCTCCACCTTGCGTTCAGTTCTTCTATCCTTCTACTCTCTCAAGGTCTGTTTAATCTTCCCTTTTCATTTTTAGTTTTTCTATTCTTCATGGTTTAGTTTTTTGTGTTTTTTTTCCCAGATAGGTATTGTTGTTTTTGTTAGGGCTTTGATTTTGGTTGAGTGGAGTATTGCTGGACTGCTTGGGATTGCATTTTCTGCAAAAGATTTGGTTTTTGAGCAAACTGGTTCGTGCTGCGTTTTTTGAACTTTCTAGGTTAAGGTCGCGACCTCGAACCTTTCTAAATTCAAAAATTTCCCTCTGTCTGTTCAAGTCACGGCCTCACCTTTTTCAGGTCATGACACAAATGTCCCAATTCAAAATCTTCAACCATTTTGCTTAAGTGAGTCTGGCAATGGGTAAATGTAGGCCTAGTGTGGGGGAGTGCTTAGTTTCTGGGCTTAGTATAGTTTTTAGTTTCTTTTCTAGGTTTGTTTGTTTTTTGTGTTTACTTTGGTTGTTTGCTGGTTATTTGCTTTGCGCTCAGATGCCTCGCACCAAAAATCTAGAGTCTTCAGGCTCAAAGAAGCTTTGCCCTCGTGAGGAGACCAGACTTTCAAGGAAGAAAGCTATGGAATTATTTGCCAAGAGGGGGTAGTTCAAGAGCGGTACTTTCCAGAAACCAAGCAGTACAACTTTTATAAGCTTACTAAACAGAGGGGCCTTGAGGTACTTATGAAGAAGAGGAACAAGGCTAATCTGATGTTGGTGAGAGAGTTCTACACTTGCTCTGTCATGGACGGACATAGGGGGATCACTTTCAGAGGCAGTGAATGTTTTTTAACCCGGGAGGCTGTTGAGAAGTTATACAAGTTGCCGATGTCCCCGTCTGGGAGTATCAGTGATGGAAGATCAGACTTACTAAAGTTCTCTGGCAAGAGGTTTTCCAAACCATCAGGACAAGGAGAGCTAGGAGGACCATAAAGAAAAGTCGGCGAAAAGTCTTCGAGCGCGAGCACATGAATGATGAAGCCAGGATTTGGCTGAACTTTATGGTTTATAACGTGATGCCATAGGCCCACATTTCTGATGTTTTTGAAGAGGGAACACTCATTCTACATCTCCTGATGACCATGTAGCTGGTTGACATTCTCATTATTGCCCTGGACTAGATTGATCGCTATGTCAACAATGTCTGAACGTAACTCTTATGGTATTTTTGCACTTGATTATTGATTTGTGTGCAGCACATGGGATACTAGCATGCAGGTCTGACTCTCTCTTTGACCCTCTCATGACCAGGTGCTACCTTTAACCCCTCAGAGTACGTATTCGTAAGCGTTATGGTTCAAGCAGATCACGACACAAGCCCGTGGATTTAAAATTTCAACATAATTACTCGGGTTACTATTCACTGTTTAAGTTCCAGATTACAGGCCCAAATTCAAAAATATATAACTAATTCCATAAAAATCGTATTAAGGTGTTATAAAATTCTACAGAAAGCTATTTTGATACTCTTAAAGGGAAAAATATCCAATTAGACTTATCTTTGTCCAATTCGTACAGTTTAATCAATAAATATTACTATTCATTTGGTAAAATCTGGAACTTCTAGATTCTATGCCTCAACTTTGGAAATTTGTATCTCCTTCTGTACACATCCCATTGAGGTGATCTATATCTCATTTTAAAGCTTGGTATGTGTACTATGAGTCTGCCATATCTCGTGACTTAACTCATTTGTTTGATAGGTCAAAATGGAGCTACAAATCACTGCTCTAGGACTTGTGTTTTATCCCTTAACATCTCTTTACTTTAATTATTTTTATTTCTTTGGCATACATAACATGGGCTTAATTTTTTTCATTTATGCTCATACACTTTTATTCATGCCATAAATATTATAATTAATTACATGGCATCATAGGCATCCATAACATAAATTACATAATAGGAGAATTACACATTGAATAATAATATCATTCATTAACATGAACAATTCTCCACTTTCTTCTCCTTGCTTCTCATGCCATTATTGCCCATTGATGATTGATCTAAATGGTTGGTTAGGGAGGGGGTGAGATTCACGAAAATCTCAGTAGCAAATAATACCATATTAATCATGCTAGATGGATGCTAATGCACTACACGTAACTTGTTTATTCTCTTGCTAATTAGTGACATATTAGCATGCCCAAAGCTAACTTCTTGATGCATGGCCATAGAGACATAATCTACTCATCATGAATAGCAATTACAGTAGCTAAAGCATGTCACAATAACATTCAAATAATATGTACACAGCAACACACAAACATACAACATCAAGCAATGACAATAGGTAAGTTTACTACCTTGCACCTCAAGCTTTCCTCTTACTTTTCCTTTGACTCCCTTGAATTTTCAACCATGTGGGCATTCGGTTAACATCATCAAATGTCCTCTTGGATGTTCCAAGGTCCTAAACATAATCATAATGATCACACAATCTATTAGGACCAATAGATTACATAATATTCAAAACTAGCTCTCTTGAACCTCAACCCTTTCTCTTGATTTTAGGGTTTTCTTTCTAGCTTTTCTAACATAAATATCATCATTTCCAATCCTCAAGATCCATTTCTTGTCAATTAGGACCACTTTAGATGGCCTTAGATTCAAGAAGATCAAATCTGAAAATTTTGCTTCGTGGGTACTGTTCACATAGAAATTCCAGAATTTTTGCTCAACTTTAAAAATTCATAATTAATTCTAAAAAAATCAAAATTGAGTGGTTCCAAGTCTCACTGAAAGCTACTTAAGTTCTCTTTAGAGAAACAAATAGTTTCAGGAACCAATTATATGCTGAACAGTACCAAAATTGTATGGAATTCGACACTCTTTCAAAGGTTAAACACTGTTTCCAGATTTCAAACCCTAAATTTGAAAAATCACCATAAATCGTACACATATCCAAATGAAGTGTTCTACCCATGGATTTAAATTTTATAGAGTGCATTTTAATCATGCCAAATTTTAGAATCAGATACAAAGAGTAAATTATTCGAAATAGGCATCAAATCAGATGCTACAACCATCACATACCTTGATCTTGAAGCTTGAATCTTGTTCCTTCTTCTTAGCCTTCACCCCTACGTTTTTCTCTCTAAATTTTGACAGAGTTTCCCCTCTTAAACTCATGTTGGCTGAAAATATGAAGGGGGAGGCTCTATTTATAGCCAAAAATTTGGCTTGAATGGACTAAAATGCCCTTAGTGGCTAATAGAAAGAGTAAGGGCAATCTTAGAACTTCAAGTTAACTTTTACATCATCATTGCATCATCTTCTTGCATCATCCTTACCTCATTCTTCTAGAATATGCCAAGTGTCACAAATGTGGTGGAGGAGAAGGGAGATTAGATCCTAGCCATTGGATCAAACTTGTTCCCTAAGTTTCCTCTTAATTTACTTGGCCCATGTTTCTCTGACTTTCTTGACAACCTTCCGGAGCTCAGAAAATTCTTCTTTCTACTTTATAAATTCCCTTTAATTCTAGAGAGTATCTATGAATTTTTTTTAGGGCATAACACTTCCTTTAAGCCTTGCATAAAAATTTATTTACTAAAATGCTCTTTTATTGGCATAATCAGTTTTTTAATTTATTAAAGCCATTCTATTGACCTTTTGGTTGCGGGACTAATTTTATAAATTATTACAACCTTTCAACCATTTAATCTCATTTTTGTATACATTTTTGAGGTCTCTTGCTATTTCAAATAATTACCTCGAACAATGTACTTTTTACTGGCCATAACCTCATAAATTCCATTTAAGCTACCTCAGTGGTATTTTCATCTTTTTCCTTCACAGAAGAGCCTTAGAATATTATTTCCCATTTTTTGGGATTTTCTTGGAATTCTTTGTAAACTCTTCCATTTTTACCCTTGTTGGTCATGACTTTCTCAATTTACGGTTTAGTCCCTGCTTGGACTTAACTTCATACAATCCTCTCTTTGAGATTTCTAACTTAATTCTTGGCCTGTATCTAGCCTCTTTTCTCTTTTTGCGCCTTCAAGACTTTATTGGAGCCTCTAATTTTGATTACACTTTAGCCCCTTAAAACTTTTACTTTGCAGTTTAGTCCCTAAAACTGCTTTGACTTCCTTTCTCATCTTTGGAACCTCTGCTAATAGGGGTCTGGTAACCTATCCAATTTAGGCTATTTCTGGTACTTCTAGGCCCAAAGTTAGGATGTTATAATTCTCCCCCTCTCAAAAGAATTTCGTCTTCGAAATTCTGAGTCAACCCTCTATTCTTACCTTTAATGAGAGGTTAACTGAGGAGAATATCCCCACTTATACTTAACTCTGACCTCTTCAACTTTTCATTATACGTCATTTTCAGGTTTCAACCCTGGACTTCATACTTACATTGTAACATCTCGATTTTTGGGCCCTGAAGTACTAGAAATAGCCTAAATGAGATAGGCTACCAGACCCCTTTTTAGTAGAGGTCCTAAAGATGAGAAAGGAAGTTAAAGCAGTTTCAGGGACTAAACTGCAAAGTGAAAGTTTTAAGGGGCTAAAGTATAATCAAAGTTAGAGGCTCCAGTAAAGTCTCAAAGGCCCAGAAAGAGAAAAGAGGCTAGATACAGACCAAAGGTTAAGTTAGAAGCCTCAAAGAGATGGTTTTATGAGGTTGAGCCTAAGCAGGCGTAAAACCGTAAATTCAGAAAGTTACGGCCATCAGGGGTAAAAATGGAAAGTACTTAGAAAATTCTAAGAAAATCCCAGAAAATGGGAAATAATATTCTAAGGCTCTTTTGTGAAGAGAGATAACAAAATACCCCTGAGGTAACTTAAAAGGAATTTATAAGTTTATGGCTCAATTTGAGATGCAGAGGTAGATTTAATTGTTTGAGTCATAAGGAAACCTCAGAAAATTATGGTAAAATGGGGATGTATGATCTAAGAGACTGTAGAAAATTATAAAATTAGTCTCATCCCCAGAAGACCAGCAAAATGGCTTTAAGAATACTTAAAAGCCAGTTGTGCCAAAAAAGGGCATTTTAAAGAATGATTTTTAAGTGGGGCTACAGGTTGAGTTATGACCTGAGAAAATTCACAGATTTTCTCTAGAATATGAGGAATTTTATGATATTTTTAGATGAATTTTTGGAGCTCTAGATTGAATAAAATACTCCAGTCAAATATTAAATAATTTTGTCCCCTAAATAGGAGACAAAACCAAAGAAAATATCTAAGAGCCATCATGACGATGCTGAGTCAGCGTGATGAGTCATCAAGCGTAATCATGACACCGATGAGTCATCATGCTGAGTCATCAAGCATAATCATGACACCTACAGTCATCATGCGAGTCACCAGAAGATATTTATGGACAGCATCAAAATCAGAACGCAGTACGGGAATATTTTAGATAGTCTTTTGTCTACCCGTTATAGTGAAATCTCTACTGCATGACTCAGTAAGGTTAAGTAGCCTGTCAGTAGAGCTAATTATTTTTCCTTCTACTCCTCTAAGGTGGCACCATATATGTACTTATTAAGATGAGAAAATAGTGTCAGAACATGTCCTGGTGGTACAGGGTAAGTCAGGACTCGAAAAGTATCCGATACGGTGCAAGATTGGCTTGATAAGTGGAGAAATAATTAAGAAAATATTTTTGCATGAATTTTCTATTTATTTTCTCCCTATTTTAATGCCATTAATGATGAAAGGACATGAAAGTGACAAGTGTATGGTTAGATGGGAAAAAGAAAACATTACGTGTACGGCTAGATGTAAGACACGTGTACAGTCGGATGCAAGACACGTGTGCGGTCGGATTAAAGACATGTGGCTTAATGATGTAAGCATGATGTCATCATGATGAGGTAAGCATGATGTCATAGGACACTTGTCACCGTAAGATCAAAAGAGAAAATGGACGGTCTAGATTGAGCCACGTATTTTTAAGATCAACGGTCCAGATTCAGTCTGTTTTTCTATAAATACCCCCTCCCCTCCCTACCATTTCATCCAAGCATAAGGAATCCATGGGAAAGTTCTTGAAAAATGGTTTCTAGAGAGAGAAAGAAGAGGGAGAAAGAAAGGCCAAGTGGTTCCAAGTCAGATCAAACTCTAAAACAAGGTATGTGATGGTTATAGCACCTGATTTTATGCCTATTTCTGATTAGTTACTGTGTGTATCTGATTCTAAAATTTTGCATGCTTAAAGTACACTCTGTGAGCTTTAAATTCATAGGTAGAACACTTCATTAGGATATGTGTACGATTTATGGTGATTTTTCAAAGTTAGGGTTTGAAATCTGGAAACAGTGTTGAACTTTTGGAAGAGTTTCGAATTCCGTACAGTTACGGTACTGTTCGGCATAAAATTGGTTTCTGAAACTATTTGTCCCTTAAATTTAACTTAAGGAGCTTTCAGTGAGACTTGGAAGCACTCAATTTGGATTTTTCTAGAATTAATTATGAATTTTCAAAGTTGAGCAAAAATTCTGGAAATTCTGCGTGAACAGTACCCGCGAAGCAAATTTTCCAGATTTGATATTCCTGAATCTAAAGCCATCTAAAGTGGTCCTAATTGACAAGAAATGGATCTTAAGGATAGGAAATGATAACATTTATGTTAGAAAAGTTGGAAAGAAAACCCTAAGACTAAGAGAAAGGGTTGAGGTTCAAGAAAGCTAGTCTTGAACTTTATGTAATCTAGTGGTCCTAATGGATTGTATGATCAATGTGACGATGTTTAGGACCTTTGGAACATCCAAGAGGATGTTTGGTGATGTTGACCGAATGTCCACATGGTTGGAAAGACAAGGGAATCAAAGGAAAAGCAAGGGGAAAGCCATGTTACAAGGTAGTGAACTTACCTATACTGTGTGCTTGATATGTATGCTTGCATGATGTGATTGTGTTGCTATGATGTGACTAAGCTATGATGAAATGTTTGAAAAGTTGTGTTTGCAAGTTTATGTTATGTTTTGCCTTGGCAATATGTTATAACATGTCATGCATGTGCATTATGTCTTGCATGCTTATGGGTAGTGTTTGCTACTGAGATTCTCCCGAATCTCACCCCTCCCTAACCAACCATTTAGGTCAATCAATGATGGGCAATAATGGCATGAGAAGCAAGGAGAAGTAAGCGGAGAATTATTCTTGTTAATGGATGAGACTGTTGATAAATGTATAATTCTACTATTCTGTGAACTATGTTATGGATGCCAATGATGCCATATATTTAATTATAATATTTATGGCATGAATGAAAGTGTATGAGTATGAATGAGAAAGAGTAAGGCCATGTTATGTATGCCAAAGAAATAAAAAGAATTAAAGAGATGTTAAGGGATAAAACGCAAGTCCTGGAGCAGTGAATTTGTAGCTCCAGTTTGACCTATCAAACGAGTGAGTTAGGTCATAAGATTTGGCAAGCAAAGAGATCTGATGTTTCTCTTTAAAATGAGGGGTAGTTTGCCCAATTCCAATAACCGAGCAGAAAGTTATGCCTTTCTAAAGTTAGGCAAAAATACAGTAAAATCCGAAAATGACCAAATGAACAGTAACTCTTTCAAAGGAAATTGAGCTCGAATTTCACGACAATCAGTTCAGAAACTATTTTTTCTCAAAATTTTATCCAAAGAGCTTTCTGTAGAACTTGGAATTACTCAATTTCAATTTTTCTACAATTAGTTATGAATTTTCGAAGTTTGTCACATTTTAAGGTGACAATGAATAGTAACCCGTAAATGAAAATTTTCAAACTTGATTTTTCATCAATTGTAGCCTTCAAAAGTGATTCCAAATGCTTCCACAAGGCAAGTTAATTGGTATAAACATAAGGTGTTACATGACTTGTCATTTTATACTTTTTTGTCATTTACATGAGCATGGCCCTTGTTTTTAAGCATTTTGTCACCACTGCTCACATTCTTCCTATACTTTAGGCTCATTCTTTCATAATAATACCATGACAGTATACCTATCTTCATGGTATTTTACTATACCATGGCATTTTGGGTTCTCTTAGTACCGCTTTTATCTTCTTTTCTTTTTCTGATATACCCTGTCATTTCTCTATTCTTTAAGGGCTTATCTCCTTTCTTCCCTTCATTGACTAGAACAGAATTGAGCTCAGTCTAATCAACAACAGAGGTGTTTGGAACAAGTTAAGGGTACTCTCTCTATATTAGTCTATCATTGAAGGAGATTTCAGTATCTTAAACTCATCTCTGGTTATCGTCTTCCCAAAAAGGTATTGTACTCTTACCCTTATGGCTCAGCCATTTTCTCTTAGGCTTGGTCTACCATGACCTTAGGAGCTACTGCGCTCTACCGTAAGCCTCTTCAGGATCCATCGTGACCCTGGAATACTATCATCAATTTGAGCCATCTTAGGATCTCTAGGAGACTCTAGACCATAGAGTTGAGTAATAAAATAAGTCACCTCCCCTTAGCTAGTAACTTGACTGATTATTCCCCAAGACTGATCATAGATATCAGTATTGTCTTCTTAGGCCTTACCCAATCCTTTCTATCAACTCCTGGAATTCTTAGCCTTCCCATATTTCTTTAGCCCTCTGTTTTAGCTTCCTTAGGCCACTTTCCTTTTCTTATGCCTTTCGAATGCTTAGGCATTGGCTCATCTTTATAGCCCATTAACTTATCAATGCATCAATGCTAGGCTACCTTATCTTAGGACTCTGTAGTCCTTGCTGTCTCTTAACAATTTGGACGGCATCGGGAGAGGATGTCACACCTTACTATAATATTGACTTAGGTTCCTTTCAAAATCATTTTTGACCACATTGGATGGTCTTGGGCTCACTTTTTACCATAAAAACGATAATTTTCGGATTTTTACTGTTCATCGGGTAAAAATCCAGTTTTTCTGGCCCAACTTCAAAAATTCATAACTTATTCTAAAAAACTCCAATTGGGGTGTTTCAAAATTTTACTTAAAGCTCTTTAAGTCCTCTTTCAAGGAAAAATAATCTCATTGTCCAATTCTTTATGAGAAAGCATCAGGTTTTTGAGAAAACAACATTGTCCATTTGCCAAAAACCCTGATGTCCAGATTCTGACCATTAAATTTGAAAACTCATTATAAATTGTATACTGGGCCATTTTTAACGTATTAGCTATCAATTTGAAGCTCAGGATGTCATCTTTCATCATACCAAATTTCACGATTTAACGCGTTCGGGAACATAATCAAAAAGTCACATGAACCGGTCAGGGTCAGTGTGCTTCCAGCACTGTTAGTTTAATATTTACATAACCAAAATAAGCTCACGAATTTTGTGGCTAAACTCCACAAATCAACCTTCAATCTGCAGCTTCCCTTTTGAAGATTTAGGCCCTAAAATGTTACATGATTCTCGGGGGATGAGATTTTTAGAAATCCCAGTAGTAAATTAACCAACTATATCACTAAGCAAGCATCATTATTATGCATGATCACATTAGCTACTATGGATGAACTAACATGCTTATCATTTGGCAAACTCAATCATGCAAAGGCCAAAGCAAGATACTATAAAGAGCAGCCACATAACAATCAAGAGAGCTCAATCACAATAATAGCAATTAACCATACAATAATCAACAATGCTAGTTAGTGGTAGTAGCTAGGTTTAACTTACTACCTTGCTTCAAAAGTCTTAGCCTTTCTTCCTTCTCCTCTTTCCCTTGGCAAATATCAAACCCTAACCATGTGATCCAACAAAAATGGCAGCAAGAATCATTATCCAACCATGAAAAAGCAAGAACATACATCAAAATGATTCTTGAACCATAAAGTTCCTCCTTTGTTCACTAGTTTTAGATTTGGTTCTCTTTAACCCTAAAAATCACTCCTTGACTTGTTCCTACATGGATTTTCATGTAGATTCCAAAAATGGGCTTAGATTTGTGAAAATAAAACTGATTCTTCCAGTCACAAACTGACCAAACCACTAGAGGTTTTGACCCAAAATTTTCAGCTTTGCTTTTAGGCTTCCAACACTTGTTTCTTTTAGTCTACCCTACACCATTCCTCATTTTAAGTATCATGGAAGCCTTAAAACAATGAAAAGCTCATCCTAGGGTCCAGTTCTTCACTTGGCCGAAAATAACTCTCACAACAACAACCATGAAAAATGCTTTAAAATCACTTAAACTCACTTGCCAACACTAGGATCTAGCTTGTGTTGTTGTGTCTTAGCAAGTGTTATGATCAAAACTTCTTTCCCCTTTTTATTAATCAGTTTGGTCCACATTAAGAGAGGGAAGAGACAGATTTTAAACCATAAAAATGAAAGAAACCAAAGCAAGAACACTTCTAGGACCAAGATCTAACCTTGAAACCTTGCTATGGATCAAAAGTGCTCCCTTTCTCCTTGTTTCCTCTCAAACTCTCTCTTTTTCTCTATTTTCTCCCTTGCACGAAATGAACATCTGAAAATGGGGAGAGAAGAGCTTGATTAAGGCTTCAAAATATCCCAACCACCTTCTTTAATGATAGTCCAAGTGTCATTACCCTACTAAGTCTTGATTCCTCTCTCTTAATTAACATAATTCCAAATGAAATTATTTACTAAAGTCAAAATCCTCTCCATTCATGGAATGACACTTGGCTAATTCAAATCTTCTCCTTCAAGAGCTTGACACATGGCTTAATAGGATCCCTTGGATTTGCAAGACACCAATCTTGCTTTATCGGTATACTTTAGGCTCTGAGTTTAACTTCTTTTCTATAATTACAGTAACTTAGTCTCTGTAATTATTTTATGTCAGATCCTTAATTTATTCTCCTCATTATTATCTTCCCAAATTGTCCTCTTTGTCTCAAAATTAATTTCCTAATATTTAAATAAAAAGGAAAATTAATTTCTTTCTCTTTAGGGATTTTTCCACTTTTCACATTTATTTGGAAAAATCTTGGACACTTGAGGGTTTCCATTTAATCCCATAATTCCTTATAATTCCTTGGGATCTCATGGGAATTTTCTTGGATTTTATTCCTCTTAAAATATTTATTTGGAATTTTCCAAATAAAATCCCTCAATTAGCCTAAATCACCCTTAAATTCTCTTATAATCTCTCTAAGGGTAATTTGTCATAAAACCAACTTTATAATTTCATATAACTCTCAAAGGATATTATCCCTATTTTTCCTTAATTTTCCATGGCTCGAAAATATTTTTCCTTATTTACATTTGACCAATTTTCTTTAATTAGTCAATTTCCTATAATTGGCTTGGAAAATTACTGTAATTATTTTCCACCAAAGTTCTTTGACTTTTCCTTATTATTTTTAATCCTCAATAATTTGAGAATATTTCTTATCTCTAATTATCATAATACTGGATGTGACATTTCTCCCCCTAAATAAATTTCGTCCTCGAAATTTAAAGCATACCTTAATGGAAAAGCTCTGGGTACTTTTCCTTCATCTCAGCTTCCATCTCCCATGTGGCTTCTTCAGAGGAAAGACCCTTCCAGACCACTTTGACCAGGGGAATCTGCTTGTTCCTCAGCTGCTTGGTCTTCTGATCAATGATTCGTTCTGGTCTAACCTCAAAAGATAGATTATCCCGAAGCGCAATGTCATCATAACTTATGACATGTGTGGGATCTGGATGGTACTTCTTCAGTTGGGAGACATGGAAAACATCATGAATCTGGCTTAACTTTGGGGGAAGAGCCAACTTGTAGGCCACTGGTCCAGCTTTAGATAAAATCTGGAATGGTCCAACATACTTCGGACTGAGCTTCTTAGTCTTTAGCGATCGACCGACTCCCGTTGTTGGCGACACTTTGAGGAATACGTGATCACCAACGTCAAATTCTAACGGTCTCCTTCTTGTATCGGCATAACTCTTCTGTCTGCTTTGAGCCGTTAGAAGCCTTTGCTGAATAGCTTTTATCTGTCGGGAAGTCTGATCCACCATGTCAGGACCAAGAGAACTTCTTTCACTAAGCTCTGTCCAGCATAAGGGAGATCTGCACTTTCTCCCATACAGTGCCTCGTAAGGTGCCATTCGAATACTTGAATGGAAACTGTTATTGTAGGCAAATTCAATTAACGGTAAAGACATATCCCAATTACCGCCAAAATCCAATACACAGGCACGTAACATATCCTCCAATGTCTGAATTGTTCTTTCCGTCTGCCCATTAGTTTGGGGGTGGTAGGCTGTGCTGAATCTGAGAGTGGTGTCCATCTCTTTCTGTAAGGACCTCCAAAACTTCGAAGTAAATCTTGGGTCTCGGTCCGAAACAATACTGCTTGGCACACCATGCAGCCTAACAATCTCCTTGATGTAAAGTCTCGCTAACTTCTCTGGAGAATCCTTTACATTCATGGCGAGAAAATGTGCAGACTTAGTCAGACGGTCTACTATCACCCATATCGTATCATGTTTAGCCGCTGTCATCGGTAACCCTACTATAAAGTCCATGGATATACTGTCCCATTTCCACTCAGGGATATTTAGGGGTTGCAACTCTCCTGCAGGTTTCTGGTGTTCTACCTTCACCTTCTGGCAGGTAAGACACTTTGTCACATATTCCGTGATATCCTTCTTCATTCCAGGCCACCAGAAGAGTTCTTTAACATCATGGTACATCTTTGTCATTCCTGGATGAAGAGTATATTTGCTCTTATGGGCTTCGGCTAGTATCTCTTTTCTGAGATTCGACACTTGGGGAACATATGTTCTTCCTTTAAACTTCAGTATCCCTTCCTCAGAAATTTTGAAGTTCTTATTCTCACCTCTAGACAGCTTCTCCTTGAGAATTTTGCTAGCCAGTCCTGTGACTGTGCTTCTCTGATTTGATCCTTGAGCAGGGCTGTAAACTGGGTTCTACCCCTATTTCCTTCTACTAACTGCATCTGATATAGAGGACCCCAATCTCTGAAATCCTCTACCAACTTCTGCTCTCTGATCATCAGCGATGCTACCTGTACTGTCTTTCTGCTTAAGGCATCCGCGACTACATTCGCTTTGCCTGGATGGTACTTAATTTGAAAATCATAGTCTTTGAGTAAGTCCATCCACCTTCGTTGTCTCATATTCAACTCTTTCTGATCATAAGGTACTTAAGGCTTTTGTGGTCACAAAACAATTCTACGGTTGCTCCATATAGATAGTGTCTCCATATCTTCAGTGCATAAACTATCGCCGCCAATTCCAGGTCGTGGGTCGGGTAATTCTCCTCGTGAGATTTCAACTGGCGTGAGGCATAGGCTACTACCCGCCTTGCTGCATAAGTACACATCCCAGTCCCTGCTTGCTAGCATCTGTATAAACCACATATGGTTGTGAAGGATCGGGAAGTGTAAGTACGGGAGTAGAAGTGAGCTTCCTCTTCAGCTCCTAAAAACTAGCCTCACTCTTCTCGTCCCACAAGAACGGCTGGTTCTTCCTGGTTAACTTGGTCAGCGGGAGAGCAATTCGAGAAAAGTCCTGGATGAATCTTCTATAATACCCTGCTAGTCCGAGGAAACTTCTGATCTCGGTCACCGTCTTGGGTCTCTCCCAGTTGAGTACTGCCTCAATCTTACTGGGGTCGACAGCCACTCCCTCTCGGGAAATCACATGGCCGAGAAATCGGACTTCCTGGAGCCAAAACTCACACTTACTAAGTTTAGCCACCAGCTGTTTCTCTTTCAGGGTATTTAGGACAATCCTCAAATGCTCCTCATGCTCTTCTGGAGATTTGGAGTACACTAAGATGTCATCAATAAATACAACCACAAATTGATCCAAGTAAGGACGAAAAATCCTATTCATGTAGTCCATGAATATCGCAGGTGCATTCGTCAATCCAAACGGCATCACTAAAAATTCATAGTGTCCATATCGGGTTCTAAACGCAGTTTTTGGGACATCTTCAGACTTAATCTTGAGTTGGTGGTAGCCAGATCTTAGGTCAATCTTAGAGAATACACTGGCTCCAACTAGCTGGTCTAATAGATCATCTATCCTAGGGAGCGGATACTTGTTCTTAACTGTGACTTTGTTCAACTCCCTGTAGTCTATACACAGCCTTAGACTACCATCCTTTTTCTTGACAAACAACACTGGAGCACCCCATGGCGACACACTTGGCCTAATAAAACCTTTTTCAAGTAGCTCCTCTATCTGTTTTTTAAGTTCTGTCATTTCATTAGGAGCCATTCTATAAGGGGCCTTAGAAATTGGTCCTGCTCCAGGTACTATGTCAATTGTGAATTCTACCTCTCTGTCTGGGGGTAATCCTGTGATCTCTATCGGAAACACTTCCGGAAATTCCCTAACCACTGGGATTTCTCCTATCCCTTCCTCAACTTCTACTTGCACCGAGAAGAAAATGAGGAATCCTTGACAGCCTTTTCGTAAGCATTTGCTCGCTTGGGCTTCTGTAATGAAGTTTAATCTAACTTCTGGATTCAACTCTAAATCCCTCGTGGGTAAGATTAGGGTTTTGTTCTTACAATCCATTAGGATATTGTGGGATGACAACCAATTGAGTCCAATCACCACATCCATCTCATGGAAAGGCATGCATATCAAATCTATAGCAGTGCAACAGTGCTCATAACAAACTATACAGTTCAGGCATACATCAGATGTAATTACCCTACTCTGTGTTGGGGTAGACACATGTATATCATATGGCAATGTATTTATACTCAAGCCAAGTCTTTCCGCACAGGCATATGAAATAAAAGAATGACTAGCACCCGAATCAAACATTGCAATCACCGGAGAATTGTTAATCATGATCGTACCTTGGATCATCTCCGGAGACTTCCGGGTTCTTCTCTTGTGATGGCAAACACTCGGCCTGGGTGCGTGGTCTTGCCTGCTCGTGTTCTGTGGGCACTCTCTTGAGAAATGTCCAGGTTTGCCACAAGTATAGCAAACATTCTGCCCAGCCATGCACGGCCTGTCACCGTGATTCTTGCCACACTTAGGACACTCCTTGCCCTTCGGTGCTTTACCGCCTTTCTTGTTCTTGCGGTTATTCCAGGGTTGCTTCCTCTTCTTATTCACATTAGACGAGGTAGCACCTTGACCTCCTTGACCTCCCTTCTCTGCTCGGGAGTTGTCTTGACCATCAGATGATGGTTGAAGCTGCTTTCCGTGATTCGGCAAGCTTCCACTGCTTTATTGAACTGCTCAAATTGTCTGGGAGCAATCATCTCCCTCAATGATGGCCTCAGTCCTCGAACCATCTTCTCTGTCGTCCACCTCTCATCATCTCTATATCGGAGATAGCTTGAATAATGAGAGAGATGGATGAACTTAGCCAAGTACTCATCGAAAGGCTCGTCATCCTTTTGCTTCAAAGTCAGAAACTCTGCTTCTCTTTCGTCGCGGACAGATCTCGGAAAGTACTTCTCATAAAATTGCTCCAGAAACACTTCCCAAGTCACCATCGTGTTTCGAGCATCGAGAAGAATCTCAGTATTCTTCCACCAACGATCCGCATCTTTCTCTAGCTTATATATCGCCATCTGGGCTTTTCGCTCTGATGAGCAGTCCATCACCTTAAGATCTTCTCTAGGCGATTAATCCACTCTTCTGTCGCTTGAACATCGAATGTCCCATCAAATGACGGTGGGTTGTGCTTACAGAATCGGGTCATCCACTGTTGAATGCTGTCGGGTTCTGCTGCTGGCATTGCCGGTCTTGCAATTGTTCTGATGCTGGTGCTGCAGAGACCTCTTCCTCTGGTTGCCTCCTCTCGAGGTTTGCTAATGCTGCTGCTACTGCTGCAGCTATCGCTGCATCCCTTTCTTGTTCCTGACGAGCTTGAGCTGCTCTCATGTCCTTGATGGTCTTCTGTTGTTGCTCGAGGCGTTCCAGAATCAATTGTAATGGATCAGGAGGGACCCTTGCATCTTGCACTAGGGGTCTCTCTGGTGAAGGGTTTCGTCGGGTTCTAGCCATTGCTTAACTAACCGAATAGCATAACAAGGAACAAGAAAAATAAATATCATGCTTGGATTTCATTATCAAAACAGGCATACAGCAATCAGCACTTAAACATCAACCAGCCAGAATACAATCAACATATAGCAGCCAAGCATTAAACAACCTAACCTACTAGGGTTAGTTGTACCAAAATACATCCTACGTCAGTGATAGGAACATCCTAATCATCTACAAAAAATGAACTATAACAAAGCCCTCGAGGCTTCGGATCCAGTCCTCAACATCATCTCCCAGCAGGTAGTTCAGGCGGGTGATCTCATGGGTCCAGAAAGGGGTATTAGGTAGGACCTCTACCATCTCACTCAGCCAGTCATAAGGATCCAGGTAAGGGTTGCCTGGTCCATGTGCCTGATACAGCTCTCTCACACCTTGGAGGTAATCCAGGTGTACTCTCAGGTCTGCATCAACATCCTTCCTGATGTGACGCCCTAGAAACCTCAGCCGGTCACTCAACTGACCCACACTACGGATCTCATGACTAGGCTGAACTGGTGCAGGTACAAATGGTACCGTAGGTACTACAGGTATTACCGGGGCTGGGGGTACAACTGATACAGTACTAGGTCCAGGGACATTACATGGATACATAGCCAAAGTAACAAGCTGCTTAAGAGACTGAACATAAAGATCTAAATCTAATGGCTCTTGGTACATTCCAGTTACAGGGTTGACCAAGTCTCCGGGTCCGGGGAGATACAGCAACTGTTCTACAGTGATCCCTAGCAGCTCTGGATAGTGCTCAACACAGTCATTGGAGCACACTGATGAATGGCCAAGGCTGGCGTCTCCCCTTACCCATTCCTCTGGGTCCTTGTCCTTGGTGAGATCAATCACTATTGGATCCCAAGTGTTGACTGACGGCTCAGGTTTAGTATCCCAGTCCATGGTAATCCCCATCTTGATTCCTGAAAATAGGTGTTAGTTCTTTACATCTAAGGGATACTTAAGCAGAGCGTTCTATCTTATGCCAGAACCTCCGCTCTGATACCAAAAATGTCACACCTTACTATAATATTGACTTAGGTTCCTTTCAAAATCATTTTTGACCACATTGGATGGTCTTGGGCTCACTTTTTACCATAAAAACGCTAATTTTCGGATTTTTACTGTTCATCGGGTAAAAATCCAGTTTTTCTGGCCCAACTTCAAAAATTCATAACTTATTCTACAAAACTCCAATTGGGGTGTTTCAAAATTTTACTTAAATCTCTTTAAGTCCTCTTTCAAGGAAAAATAATCTCATTGTCCAATTCTTTATGAGAAAGCATCAGGTTTTTGAGAAAACAACATCGTCCATTTGCCAAAAACCCTGATGTCCAGATTCTGACCATTAAATTTGAAAAATCATTATAAATTGTATACTGGGCCATTTTTAACGTATTAGCTATCAATTTGAAGCTCAGGATGTCATCTTTCATCATACCAAATTTCACGATTTAACACGTTCGGGAACATAATCAAAAAGTCACATGAACCAGTCAGGGTCAGTGTGCTTCCAGCACTGTTAGTTTAATATTTACATAACCAAAATAAGCTCACGAATTTTGTGGCTAAACTCCACAAATCAACCTTCAATCTGCAGCTTCCCTTTTGAAGATTTAGGCCCTAAAATGTTACATGATTCTCGGGGGATGAGATTTTTAGAAATCCCAGTAGTAAATTAACCAACTATATCACTAAGCAAGCATCATTATTATGCATGATCACATTAGCTACTATGGATGAACTAACATGCTTATCATTTGGCAAACTCAATCATGCAAAGGCCAAAGCAAGATACTATAAAGAGCAGCCACATAACAATCAAGAGAGCTCAATCACAATAATAGCAATTAACCATACAATAATCAACAATGCTAGTTAGTGGTAGTAGCTAGGTTTAACTTACTACCTTGCTTCAAAAGTCTTAGCCTTTCTTCCTTCTCCTCTTTCCCTTGGCAAATATCAAACCCTAACCATGTGATCCAACAAAAATGGCAGCAAGAATCATTATCCAACCATGAAAAAGCAAGAACATACATCAAAATGATTCTTGAACCATAAAGTTTCCTCCTTTGTTCACTAGTTTTAGATTTGGTTCTCTTTAACCCTAAAAATCACTCCTTGACTTGTTCCTACATGGATTTTCATGTAGATTCCAAAATGGGCTTAGATTTGTGAAAATAAAACTGATTCTTCCAGTCACAAACTGACCAAACCACTAGAGGTTTTGACCCAAAATTTTCAGCTTTGCTTTTAGGCTTCCAACACTTGTTTCTTTTAGTCTACCCTACACCATTCCTCATTTTAAGCATCATGAAAGCCTTAAAACAATGAAAAGCTCATCCTAGGGTCCAGTTCTTCACTTGGCCAAAAATAACTCTCACAACAACAACCATGAAAAATGCTTTAAAATCACTTAAACTCACTTGCCAACACTAGGATCTAGCTTGTGTTGTTGTGTCTTAGCAAGTGTTATGATCAAAACTTCTTTCCCCTTTTTATTAATCAGTTTGGTCCACATTAAGAGAGGGAAGAGACAGATTTTAAACCATAAAAATGAAAGAAACCAAAGCAAGAACACTTCTAGGACCAAGATCTAACCTTGAAACCTTGCTAGGATGATCAAAAGTGCTCCCTTTCTCCTTGTTTCCTCTCAAACTCTCTCTTTTTCTCTATTTTTCTCCCTTGCACGAAATGAACATCTGAAAATGGGGAGAGAAGAGCTTGATTAAGGCTTCAAAATATCCCAACCACCTTCTTTAATGATAGTCCAAGTGTCATTACCCTACTAAGTCTTGATTCTTCTCTCTTAATTAACATAATTCCAAATGAAATTATTTACTAAAGTCAAAATCCTCTCCATTCATGGAATGACACTTGGCTAATTCAAATCTTCTCCTTCAAGAGCTTGACACATGGCTTAATAGGATCCCTTGGATTTGCAAGACACCAATCTTGCTTTATCGGTATACTTTAGGCTCTGAGTTTAACTTCTTTTCTATAATTACAGTAACTTAGTCTCTGTAATTATTTTATGTCAGATCCTTAATTTATTCTCCTCATTATTATCTTCCCAAATTGTCCTCTTTGTCTCAAAATTAATTTCCTAATATTTAAATAAAAAGGAAAATTAATTTCTTTCTCTTTAGGGATTTTTCCACTTTTCACATTTATTTGGAAAAATCTTGGACACTTGAGGGTTTCCATTTAATTCCATAATTCCTTATAATTCCTTGGGATCTCATGAGAATTTTCTTGGGATTTTATTCCTCTTAAAATATTTATTTGGAATTTTCCAAATAAAATCCCTCAATTAGCCTAAATCACCCTTAAATTCTCTTATAATCTCTCTAAGGGTAATTTAGTCATAAAACCAACTTTATAATTTCATATAACTCTCAAAGGATATTATCCCTATTTTTTCTTAATTTTCCATGGCTCGAAAATATTTTTCCTTATTTACATTCGACCAATTTTCTTTAATTAGTCAATTTCCTATAATTGGCTTGGAAAATTACTGTAATTATTTTCCACCAAAGTTCTTTGACTTTTCCTTATTATTTTTAATCCTCAATAATTTGAGAATATTTTTTATCTCTAATTATCATAATACTGGATGTGACAGAGGACTTATATCATCATATTCTCATTATCCTCCATTATTCCATAGTACCCTGTTAAGCTCGAGGAGCATCTGTTTGCATATCACTCTTTTGTTGTCTTAACCAGTTTCACTCTCTCTCCCTGGGGTAAGATCCGTCCTGTGCCTTACCTCGGTTGCTTCTACTTTTCTTGTGGGAGGATAGATTGCTCTGATTGGAGCATCGTCAACTCAACCACTTACTTTCCCTTTCATTCCCTTAGAGGATAGCCTACTCTTATTAGAGCAGCGCCACTCTGATCCAGAGAACCACTTCCCAATCTTAGAGAGGTACTTCATGGTCAAGACTTTCCTTACATGCAATCTCTGCCAGGGTACATTCCTTGAATACCATATCCCTATCAAACGGAGCCCCTCCACTAGATTACTCCACCTTATAGGTAGTGGCATCTATCTATAGAAATCTCATTTCTTAGATTCCTTAATGGCCTAAGTTACATGGTTGCACGCTCTTGGATACCTTAGGGACATAAAAGAGTACTGTTTAGTCCCTAACATTATCATGTATCTAAGCATCATTGAACTCTAGGTATCACCAGGAACTTGCTTATCTCTCTCTGTGCATTAGTTCCCAATGCAACCATCCACTATCATATTCTTTGTCATTTCCTCTTATCTCTATCCTTAACAGGGATCTTGCCTCACTTTACTCTTTCTAACTTTCCTTAACTCTTGACCAATTATTCTTATGGTCAGGTATTGATCACCATACCCTCATCACATCACACAGTGAATGTTTAATCACCTTGCTGTGTGGTATCTAGGTCAGGCATCTAGGTCATCATTGACCCTTTATTCATTATCATCTAATCTTTGTCTCTCTTGGTTCACTATCCCATAGTGATTTATACCTCTATTTAGGGATTTGAACAAACCTCAAACACCTCATCTTGTTATCTTGCCTCTATTAAGGTCACATCGATTACTTAAGGTATAGGTCAACATTTAGTTCTATTGCTAGGGCATGGACTTATACCTCTGATTGGCTTACTGTACCCTTAACCATTCATTTCTATGGTCATATACTAATCATAAAGTGACCATATTACATAGCAGGCATTAATTATTAAAACATCTCCACTGTGTGACATTCTAGTCAGGCACCTTTAACCAATCACTCGAGGCTTAGGTTGTCACCCTGCTTCCCTATTAGGGTGTGGACTCTTATTCCTTACTGGCTTACCATACTCTTAGCTATTGCCCTTTGGAGACGTCTTTCAACTTTGAATCATTCCCTGGTCAGCTCTCTCAGCTCAACCATTCCTCTCCTGAGGGGGAGTCTCTTAGTAGCGACTTCTCTTCTATGTCTATTTCCCTTGAAGAAAACACCTTAATATCTTAATCTCAGTTGGACCAATCCTAGTAACCCGTTACTTTTCTAATTTAGATTTTCTCTCATACCGGGCTTTGCTTGAACTAACACTCTGCTTATACCTTAGTCAGAACCTCTACCAGGACTTCTGTTCTGTTTAAACACTTATAAGAATGTTTGTTCTGTTTACATACTTGCTAAAACTTCTACTCTAATACCAAAATGAAACGTCCTGCCTTTAACCCCTCAGAGTACGTATTCGTAAGTGTTATAGTTCAAGCAGATCACGACACAAGCCTGTGGATTTAAAATTTCAACATAATTACTCGAGTTACTATTCAATGTTTAAGTTCCAGATTACAGGCCCAACTTCAAAAATTCATAACTAATTCCATAAAAATCGTATTGAGGTATTCTAAAATTCTATGAAAAGCTATTTTTATGCTCTTTAAGGGAAAAATTTCCAATTGGACTTATCTTTGCCCAATTCGTACAGTTTAATCAATAAATATTACTATTCATTTGGTAAAATCTAGAACTTCCAGATTCTATGCCTCAACTTTGGAAATTCGTATCTCCTTATGTACACATCCAATTGAGGTGATCTACCTCTCATTTTAAAGCTTGGAATGCTTATGATGATATGTCCTTGAATAGCATGAACATAAAGTTAAAGTATGCAATGCATGTAGCCTAATTTGCAATGTATTGTGTGACCTTGATAATGTATGCAATTGCTACTAAGATTTCGCAAGAATCTTACCCCAATATTTAAAAACAAAACCCTAGGGCCTTCAACATCCAAGGGCAAAGGAAGAGAGTTGGCTCTTACTTGAAGAGGTAGAAAGCCATAGTAACTTTATATGGCCTTAAACCTTTCTATTTTGGAAGAATGTAATAATAAGCATACTTTAAGTTTCCAATAGCATGATTAAGATTAGAAGTATACAAGCATGTTTAGAATAGTCCAAGCATGTTAGTAATAGCTAGTATAGCCAAGGAGAGTATGTTATGATGGTAAATGGTCAATTAAGTTAAGTTACCCTTCCAAAAGGGGTAAAAAGTCAACTAAAATGGACCAAAGTTTGACCAACGACCATTTGAGTAAACGAGTGATTTAGGTTATGAAATTTGGTGAGCAAAGAGATCTGATTTTTCTCTTTAAAATGAGAGATAGTTTGCCTAACTCTAATAACCGAATAGAAAGTTATGTCTTTCTAAAGTTTGGCAAAGATAAAGTAAAAATCCAAAAATGACCAGATGAACAGCAAACTTTTTAAAGAAAACTAGGCTTGAATTTTAATGCATCAGTCTAGAAACTATTTTCCATCAAAATTTTATCCAAAGAGCTTTCCATAAAACTTGGAATCACTCGATTTTGGTTTTTTTATAATTAGTTATGAATTTTCAAAGTTTGCTACATTTTTGGGTTACAATAATCAGTTCGGTCAGCACCCAATAAGGAGGAGAAATAGAATTTTCAACCATACAAAGCAAGAAAACAAGACAAGGATCTATTTAGGACTAAGAACTAACCTTGATTCTCACTTGTATACTCAAAGTTGATGCCTTTCTCCTTGGTTCCTCTTGAAATTCTCTCTTTTCCTTCTTTCTCTGCTCTTGGCCAAACATAACATCTAAAATTAGGGGGAGGAGTGCTTGTTTAATGAGCCAAAATATCCCAACCACCATCGTAAATGCAATTCCAAGTGTCATTACCCCCTTTAATCTTACTTTCTCTTACATAATTAACTAAATCCAAATGAAATTAATTACCAAAAGTCAAAATCCTCTCCATTTGAGGAATAACACTTGGCAAGTTCAAATCCTCTCCATTAGGGGCTTGACACATGGCTAAATATGAACCATTTGAATTGCATGACTCTAGTCTTGCTTTATCGGTGCACTTTGACTCTGGTTTTAACTTCTTTTCTATAATTACAGTATTTTGGTCTCTGTAATTATTTTCTGTCAGATCTCTAATTTATTCTACTAATTTTTATCTTCCCAAATTGCCCTCTTTGTCTGAAAATTAATTTTTCAATAATTAAATACAAAGGAAAACTAATTTCCTTCTCTTTAGGGATTTTTTCACTTTTCAAAGGTATTGAGAGAAATCTTGGATACTTGAGGGTCTTCATTTAATTCCATAATCTCTTATAATTTCTTGGGATATCATAGGAATTTTTTTTGGAATTTTATTCTCCTTAAAAATATTTATTTGGAATTTTTCCAAATAAAATCCCTTAAATTGGCCTAAATCACCCTTAAATTCTTTTGTAATTTCTCTAAGGGTAATGTGGTCATAAAACTAAATTTATAATCTCATATAATTCTCAAAGGATATTATCCTTATTTTTTCCTTAATTTCTAAGGCTTGAAAATATTTTTTCATAATTGTATTTGACTAATTTTCCTTAATTAGTCAAATTTCCATAATTGGCTTGGAAAATCATAATAATTTTTTTTCCACCAAAATTCTTCTATTTCTCTTTATCATTTTTTACCCTTAATTATTTAGGAATATTTCTTATTCCTAATTACCATAATACTAGATGTGACAATAATCAAGTAGTTCAACTACAAATTACAAATCCTAAACTTAGAAATTCACAAATTTATAGCTAAACTAGGATTAAACTGCTCTCCTTCTTAGCTCATTGAACTCCAGCCATTGCTACTGTAACACCTTACGTTTACGACCTTATGTTGTGCCAAGTTAAGACATTCGGAAGCGCAATCTAAGGTTACCGGGTTGAAAAACCTGAATTTGAAAATTTCTTTTCCCGCATTACTATTCACCGTAACCTTAAACTTGGCATAACTTTGAAAAATCATAACTAATTCTAGAAAAATCGAAACGAGGTCGTTCCAAGTCTCACTCGAAGCTCTTAACATCATCTATCAAGGAAAAATGACCTCAGGTTCCGCTTTAATCAGAAACGCATTCGTTTTCAATTTCAAAAAGTACTGTTCATTTGGTCATTTTTCTATTTTCCAGGATTTTTGCCTAACTTCGGAAAGGCATAACTTCTTACACAGAACTCCGATTGGGACGCTTTACCACTCATTTTAAAGGGAAAAATAAGATCTATTTGCATACCAAATTTCAGGGAAAAAGTCAACCATTTGACCAGAGTCTTCGTTGGTCAAAGTTTGGTCAAATCTAGACCATTTTTATCCCCTTTTTCACTAATTTTGACAGCATTTCGTTTTTCACTATAATCATACCATAATCACTTATAAAGCTACTCTATCATTAATATACATTCCAAAAAGGGTATCATATCATGTATTTATGAACATAGTATGCTTACATGGCTTGAAAGAGAAAGGTTCAAAACCGTATAATACATTACATAATTCATAACTTCTCAAGCCATGACTATTTCCTTTCCTTTCTCCTTGGCAGTAGTGGCACCTAGGATATCATGTTATAGGAGGGATGAGATTTCATAGAAATCCCAGTAGCATTGAACATACAACCATCAAGTCAACATGCATAAGATGTCATGCTACATGCAGTAAGATAACATTTCTAGTCTTTATGCCATGCTATAATCATTCTGTATCCATGTCATCATATCATGGAGCATATAATCATTCTGGTCAAAACTCAATCATGCAAGAGCCAAGGCATACATTGCAAGGAGTTCACATCATCTGTACATAACATTCTCATGGCACATAAACACACATAGCAGATACATCAAATGCAGATCAACAAAATAATTGCAGTTCACGCTACCTCAATTCCTTGCTTAACGTTTCCTCCTTGATCCCTTGCTGGAGATCCTCCTAGGTTTCCAGAAGAGTTGCCTATCAACCATACAGTAAGGGTATGGTAAATTCCATATCCAGTATACCATTCTTTCTCAATATAATGCTACCCTTGTGTCCTTCAATTATAATTTCTGTATACCTTTGACCTTGGTTTGACCAAGCCTTAACCCTCAATTAAGGTCTTGGAATTCTTCCTTAATCCATGATTAATCATGCTTCCTTGGTTAATCACTAACCCTTAGTCCTTAATCCAATATTTAATTAAGGTCCTCAAGTCACATAGTCATAATCCTTTAAGATTAAATCACTAATCCCGTTTTGGATTAACCATTAATCATCCTCTAATCAACATGATTAACCATTATTCATTTCTTAATTAACATGATTAATCATTTTCTAATCAATATGATTAATCATTAATCATTCTCTAATCAATATGATTAAGCTTTAGTCAATACTTAATCAACATGATTAACCATAATTAATCATCCTTCAATTATCATAACTAATCACTAATTAATTAGGGTAGCTAACCTTAAACACTTACTAATCCTTAATCAAATAACATAATTAATCTTAGCTATCACTAAACCATAATTAATCAAGGTAATTAATCCTAATCTTCCTCAAATAAATAATCAACTAAAAATAATTAACACTTAGGGAGATAAACATACCTTAATTAGCGCTTAATCGGCGATTAGAGGTGATTAAGCTTGCTGTCTCTCTTTCTCTCTCTTCTTTCTTCCTTTCTCTCTCCTAGAACTCAAGAACACAAAATTCTCTCCCAACAAACACCTCTTGGCCGAATTCTTCATGAAAAGGGGGGGTATTTATAGGCCTTGATATTTCAAAATGCCGAAAATGCCCTTCGGGAAAAAGATGCGATCTCGGCCGTCCATTTTTTTCTACTTTACACGTGGACAAATCTTAGGGCACTCACCATAAGAAAGTGACACATGTAGGGACACCTAATCACCATGTGATTTTCATGTGGAAAATAAATATTATTTTATTATTTTGTCTCTTATTTCCCTTTATGCCCTTGAACAATTTGGAAAATTCCAACTTTGTCCTCTCCTTCTAATTTTGGCCGAATTATTGCTCTTAATATTGGAAAAATATGACTCATCCAATAATCAGTGCAATCCACTGATTATTTGTGTATTTCCGGCCCGATTTTCCAGCAATCCTGTCCAATTTACTGTCACAAAATTCCGATTTCAACACCTCATTAAATTCCCCTCATTCCAAGGGTAATCCATGATTTTTCTCAAGTTCTATCTCCCTCTATAATTTTCTAAATTTTATTCTGTCAAAAATCACTATTCTACCGATAATAATTCGGTAATAAATATCCTTTAAGCTAACCTTTGTACATCCAAAGGTGGGAAATAATTTTATAAATTAGGATAATATGTCACATAATTTATCCATATTTTTCCTTGAATTTTTGAGGCCTCTATATATTTTATATAATGGAAATTGGCTAATTTTCCTTAATTAACCAAAAATTCCAATAATTACAAATAATTTCCTGATAAATTATTTTTAATCTCATATTCATCTTCTAAGCCTCAAACATTATTCTGTACCCTCCTTTCTATTTTTCATAATTTTCTGGGAATTTTTCAGGAAATTTGGACATTATTTCCAATACTGCCCTTCTTTAACTGATCTTTTCAGAAATGACCGTTATGTCCCTATCCTGATTTTTCCTCATAGCCTGGATCCTCTACCAGTCTACTATACTACTTGGCCTTAGTCAGTCACAAATCATTCATCAGTTAGAATAAAATTATCAGGGTGTGACATTTCTTCCCCCCTAAAAATAAATTTCGTCCTCGAAATTTTAACACATACCTTATGTGAAGAGCTCTGGATACTTGCTCCTCATCTCGTCCTCCTTTTCCCACGTGGCCTCTTCTTGATTTAGATCTTTCCAAATCACTTTGACCAAAGGATTCCTTTGTTCCTCAGCTGCTTGACTTTCCGATCCACTATGCGTTCTGGTCTTACTTCAAATGTCAGATTGTTCTTGAGCTCAATCTGATCATATTCTAGCACATGTTCTGGATCCGGATTGTACTTCTTCAACTGGGAAACATGGAAGACGTTGTGCAACTGACTTAAGTTCGGGGGTAAGGCCAGTCGATAGGCTACAGGTCCTACCTTTGAGAGTATTTGGAATGGTCCCACATATTTAGGCGTCAGCTTTCTCGCCTTAATAGATCGTCCTACTCCGGTAGTTGGAGATACCTTCAGGAAGACATGGTCTCCAACCTCGAACTCTAACGGCTTTCTCCTACTGTCGGCGTAGCTCTTCTGTCTGCTTTGAGCCGTGAGTAACCTCTGTTTGATCTGTTTAATCTGTTCAGAGGTACGATCTACTATATCTGGACCCCAAATTTTTCTCTCTCCGAGTTCTGCCCAACAAAGCGGGGATCTGCACTTTCTCCCGTACAATGCCTCGTATGGTGCCATCTGGATACTGGAATGGTAACTGTTGTTGTACGCGAATTCTGCCAAAGGCAGATATTCATCCCAGCTTCCTTTGAAATCCAAAACGCACGCTCTCAGCATATCTTCTAGTGTCTGTATCGTTCGTTCTGTTTGTCCGTCCGTTTGCGGATGATAAGCTGTACTGAAACTCAGTACCGTGCCCATGGCTTCTTGCACTGCTTTCCAGAATCTCGACATGAATCTTGGATCCCTGTCAGACACAATGTACTCTGGAACCCCATGTAATCTTACGATCTCTTTAATGTATAACCTCGCTAACTTCTCTGGCGAATATTTAACATTAATCGCCAAGAAATGGGCCGACTTCGTCAGTCTATCAACTATGACCCATATTGCATCGTATCCTGACGACGTACGAGGTAGTCCTACTATGAAGTCCATAGAGATACTATCCCATTCCATTCAGGAATACTAAGGGGTTGTAACAATCCTGACGGCTTCTGATGTTCCGTCTTCACCTTTTGGCATGTAAGGCACTTTGTCACATACTCCGTGACATCTCGTTTCATACCAGGCCACCAAAATAATGACTTGATGTCTTGATACATCTTGGTCATTCCTGGATGAATCGTATATTTGCTTTTATGTGCCTCATCTAGGATTTGCTTCCTGAGATCATCTACAGGAGGAACATACGATCTTCCTCTGAATTCTATTACTCCCTCTGTTGAGATCTCGAAATCTTTTGCCTCATTGCTCAAGACTTTAGCTCGAAGGGTCTTTGCTAACGGATCTCCTCTTTGAGCTTCTTTAATTTGTCTTATCACATCAACAGTTGTTCTCTGTACTAATGGCTCATTAGCCACATCATCTGCTGTTAACTGCATGTGATAAATAGGACCCCAATCTCTTATATCTTCTAACAGATCACCCTCTTTGATCATGAGGGTAGCTACTTGCACCACTTTTCTGCTCAAAGCATCAGCCACTACATTGGCTTTTCCCGGATGATACTTGATCTGATAGTCATAATCTTTCAACAACTCCATCCATCTCCTCTGTCTCATGTTAAGTTCTTTCTGGTCTTGCAGGTACTTGAGACTCTTGTGATCACAGAACAATTCTATAGTTGCCCCATACAAATAATGCCTCCATATCTTCAAGGCATACACTATCGCTGCAAGCTCCAGGTCATGAGTGGGGTAATTTTCTTCGTGAGGTTTTAATTGGCGTGAGGCGTAGGCAACAACTCTTCCCTGCTGCATCAGTACACATCCCAATCCCTGTTTGCTAGCATCTGTGTACACTACATATGGTAGTGTTGGATCGGGGATAACTAGTACTGGGGTAGAGGTTAGCCTTCGCTTCAGCTCTTGAAAACTTGCCTCACATTTCTCGTCCCACAAGAACTGCTGGTTCTTCCTGGTTAGCTTTGTCAGCGCTTGGGCAATTCTAGAAAAGTCCTGGATAAATCTCCTATAGTAACCTGCCAGCCCTAAGAAACTTCGTATCTCTGTTACTGTCTTAGGCTGCTCCCAGTTTAGTACTGATTCAATTTTACTGGGATCTACGGCCACACCTTCATGGTTAATCACATGGCCTAGGAATTTAACTTCCTTTAACCAAAACTCACATTTACTGAGCTTGGCGTAGAGTTGTTTCTCCTTCAGTGTACTCAGCACAATTCTCAAGTGCTGCTCATGCTCTTCTTGAGTTTTGGAGTACACTAGTATGTCATCAATAAAAACTACTACAAACAGATCTAAGTATGGTCTAAAAATCCGGTTCATGTAGTCCATGAAAATAGCAGGTGCATTTGTCAATCCAAACGGCATCACTAAGAACTCATAGTGTCCGTATCGGGTCCTAAATGCAGTCTTCGAAACATCTTCTGTCTTTATCCGCAGCTGATGATATCCCGATCGTAGATCGATCTTGGAAAACACCGTTGCTCCTGCCAGTTGGTCTAACAGATCATCAATTCGCGGCAGAGGGTATTTATTCTTTATCGTCACCTTGTTTAGCTCTCGATAGTCAATGCATAGCCTTAGACTACCGTCTTTCTTTTTCACAAAGAGTACTGGAGCACCCCAGGGAGATACACTTGGTCTTATAAAACCCTTCTCCAACAGCTCCTCAATCTGTCTCTTTAGCTCAACCATTTCGTTGGGAGCCATTCGATATGGAGCTTTGGATATTGGTTTTGTCCCTGGTACAAGATCAATTGTGAACTCCACTTCTCGCTCTGGCGGAAGTCCACTGATCTCTGTTGGAAATACCTCTGGGAAGTCTTTCACTATCGGTATTTCTTCAATTCCTTCTTCTGCCTCTGCTCGAATTGAGAAGAATACAATATATCCTTGACATCCGTGCCGTAAGCATCTACTCGCTTCGGCTTCAGTTATAAAATTTAGACTTACTTCTTTTCTAGGAATTTCTTCCTTAGAGGGTAATACTAACGTTTTCTTACCACAATCTAGAAGTATGTTATTGGCAGATAACCAATTCAAACCAATTATCACCTCAATGTCACGAAAAGGCATGCATATCAAGTCAATGATAGTGCAACAATGCTGATAACAGACCACACAATTCAGGCATGCTTTAGAAGTCACAACTTTAGGACTAGTGGGAGTAGAAACAACAATATCATATGGCAAGGTATCAACAGTCAAACCCAATCGCCCAACACAATCATGTGATATAAAGGAATGGCTAGCACCTGAGTCAAACATGGCATACACAAGGCAATCATTAACAGTGATCGTACCTTGGATCATGTCAGGTGACTTACGGGCCTCTTCCTGTGTAAGGGCAAACACCCTGCCTTGGGTCTGCTGTCTCGTCCCATCTGCCCCTTGTGGGCATTCCTTCGAAAAGTGTCCTGGTCTCCCACATCTATAGCACACGTTCTGGCCAAATAAACATGGCCTGTCGCCATGATTCTTGCCACACTTCTCACATTCCTTGGCCCTTCGTGTGATATCAAACCCTTCAGGTCGTCTGCCTCCTCTTCTCATCTTTCTGCCAAAGCCAGGCCTCTTCCTCTTTTTTTAACATAAGAGGTTCCTTCTTGATTCGGCCTCGATGGGGGTCTCTCAGCTTTCAAAGCTATCGGCATCATTCCTCGATGATTTTGACTTGCTTCAGTAATGCGGCAGACTTCTACTGCCTTGTTAAAACTCTCGATCTGCTGAGGCGCCACGACCTCTCTTAATGCTGGCTTTAATCCTCTGACCAGCTTCTCCGTATTCCACCGTTCGTCATTGAGACGTTTTAAATAAGCAGAATAACGGGACAGCCGAATGTGCTTTGCTAAGTAATCATCAAAAGTTTCATTATTCCCCTGCTGCAACACTAGGAATTCAGCTTCCATTTTATCCTGTGCTGATCGGGGAAAGTACTTCTGATAGAATCTTTCTTTGAACACCTCCCATGTTATTGGGGTGTTGTTGGCTTGCAGTACCAACTCAGTGTTGTTCCACCACTGATCTGCTTCTTTCTCTAGCTTATAAATTGCCATCTGAGCTTTAACCTCAGATGAGCATCCCATTACCCGAAAGATCTTCTCCAGTCGGGTAATCCAATCTTCAGCTACTTGTGGTTCCAATGAACCCTTGAACTCTGGCGGATTATGCTTGCAAAATTTCGTAATCCACTGCTGAATATCTTCTTGATTTTCAGCCACTCCTGCTTGCTCTTCAGGTACTTGCTGTTGGACTTGTGGGGTCGCTTCAGCTTGCATTTGCTCAGGTTGTCGTAACTGAGCAATCGCTGCTGCTACCGCTGCTGCTATAACGGCGTCTCTCTCTTCTTGCTGCCGTAACTGTGCCTCTTGTAGTTGCTGTACGACTCGTTGTTGCTCATCCAGCCTATTCATTACTTGCTGGATAGGATCTCTATGTGGTTCCTCAGGAGTGTTTCTTGCTCCTCTCCGTGTTCTCACCATTTCGCTTGTTCTTTAATTAACTATGGGAGAATAAAGGAACTCTTTAATCATTTATCATATAAACATACCCTTCTTATTTATATAACAAACATTTGTACAGCAACACAAGGGTTACACAGAGTTTTAGCAGTTAGCCTAACTTATATACAGTCCAAAACTATTTACACTATATACATCATCAGTCTAGCACTGACCATGACCAGCTCATGGAAAAGTAGCCCATACAAAGGTCTCTATGGCGTCGACCATCTCCAGGAAAGTACATCTGGGTAGGCGATTGTCTATCTCATTAATCCCTTCCTTCCATTTCCATGTCTTAGGGATTACACGATACAGGGCTAAGATCCAATCATCGTCTCCCAAGGTACGGTCCTCTCTAGTCACCCAATAATAAAGGCTCTTAATGTCCTCTAAGAACCTTAAGTATACATCAGCTTCCTGGTGCTCATACGGCTTAATAAAACGGCTTCTAAACTGGAACTCTTGAACTAGCTGAGGAAGGTACTGGAACTCTTTCTTAATTTCAGGTGTAGGGATCTTACTCGGACCTGCTTCATCCTTAGTAGGCATCTTAAAACTGGAGCTATATCATTAGAGGCAACAGTGGCAATGTCTTTCTCTAGAGCCTTCCCCTTGAAACCGAAGTAATCTACCTGAGTAGCTGGGGATTTAGTGCTAAGCTCTCCATACCTCTCAATGTCCTCGTACCACCATGTCTCATCATACCACCATGGATATCGCTCACCGGGCATGACCTTGCTGATGGTCTCTCCGGATTTTCCACTTCCACTACAAACAGCCATTACCTGAGCTTTTCTGTAATCCTAATGACCAAATGAACTCATTAATAAGCACTATCACATGCTTTCCTTAAAATGCAGAGCATACAAAATATCAAAATTTGTTCTGTGTGCCAGAACCATGTGCTCTGATACCATAAATGTAACACCTTACGTTTACGACCTTATGTTGTGCCAAGTTAAGACATTCGGAAGCGCAATCTAAGGTTACCGGGTTGAAAAACCTGAATTTGAAAATTTCTTTTCCCGCATTACTATTCACCGTAACCTTAAACTTGGCATAACTTTGAAAAATCATAACTAATTCTAGAAAAATCGAAACGAGGTCGTTCCAAGTCTCACTCGAAGCTCTTAACATCATCTATCAAGGAAAAATGACCTCAGGTTCCGCTTTAATCAGAAACGCATTCGTTTTCAATTTCGAAAAGTACTGTTCATTTGGTCATTTTTCTATTTTCCAGGATTTTTGCCTAACTTCGGAAAGGCATAACTTCTTACACAGAACTCCGATTGGGACGCTTTACCACTCATTTTAAAGGGAAAAATAAGATCTATTTGCATACCAAATTTCAGGGAAAAAGTCAACCATTTGACCAGGGTCTTCGTTGGTCAAAGTTTGGTCAAATCTAGACCATTTTTATCCCCTTTTTCACTAATTTTGACAGCATTTCGTTTTTCACTATAATCATACCATAATCACTTATAAAGCTACTCTATCATTAATATACATTCCAAAAAGGGTATCATATCATGTATTTATGAACATAGTATGCTTACATGGCTTGAAAGAGAAAGGTTCAAAACCGTATAATACATTACATAATTCATAACTTCTTCAAGCCATGACTATTTCCTTTCCTTTCTCCTTAGCAGTAGTGGCACCTAGGATATCATGTTATAGGAGGAATGAGATTTCATAGAAATCCCAGTAGCATTGAACATACAACCATCAAGTCAACATGCATAAGATGTCATGCTACATGCAGTAAGATAACATTTCTAGTCTTTATGCCATGCTATAATCATTCTGTATCCATGTCATCATATCATGGAGCATATAATCATTCTGGTCAAAACTCAATCATGCAAGAGCCAAGGCATACATTGCAAGGAGTTCACATCATCTGTACATAACATTCTCATGGCACATAAACACACATAGCAGATACATCAAATGCAGATCAACAAAATAATTGCAGTTCACGCTACCTCAATTCCTTGCTTAACGTTTCCTCCTTGATCCCTTGCTGGAGATCCTCCTAGGTTTCCAGAAGAGTTGCCTATCAACCATACAGTAAGGGTATGGTAAATTCCATATCCAGTATACCATTCTTTCTCAATATAATGCTACCCTTGTGTCCTTCAATTATAATTTCTGTATACCTTTGACCTTGGTTTGACCAAGCCTTAATCCTCAATTAAGGTCTTGGAATTCTTCCTTAATCCATGATTAATCATGCTTCCTTGGTTAATCACTAACCCTTAGTCCTTAATCCAATACTTAATTAAGGTCCTCAAGTCACATAGTCATAATCCTTTAAGATTAAATCACTAATCCCTTTTTGGATTAACCATTAATCATTCTCTAATCAACATGATTAACCATTATTCATTCCTTAATTAACATGATTAATCATTTTCTAATCAATATGATTAATCATTAATCATTCTCTAATCAATATGATTAAGCTTTAATCAATACTTAATCAACATGATTAACCATAATTAATCATCCTTCAATTATCATAACTAATCACTAATTAATTAGGGTAGCTAACCTTAATCACTTACTAATC
Source organism: Neltuma alba (assembly GCF_004799145.2). Taxonomy (NCBI): domain Eukaryota; kingdom Viridiplantae; phylum Streptophyta; class Magnoliopsida; order Fabales; family Fabaceae; genus Neltuma; species Neltuma alba. Next base: position 72,920 of record NW_021635356.1, read on the forward strand.
CTTAATCAAATAACATAATTAATCTTAGCTATCACTAAACCATAATTAATCAAGGTAATTAATCCTAATCTTCCTCAAATAAATAATCAACTAAAAATAATTAACACTTAGGGAGATAAACATACCTTAATTAGCGCTTAATCGGCGATTAGAGGTGATTAAGCTTGCTGTCTCTCTTTCTCTCTCTTCTTTCTTCCTTTCTCTCTCCTAGAACTCAAGAACACAAAATTCTCTCCCAACAAACACCTCTTGGCCGAATTCTTCATGAAAGGGGGGGTATTTATAGGCCTTGATATTTCAAAATGCCGAAAATGCCCTTCGGGAAAAAGATGCGATCTCGGCCGTCATTTTTTTCTACTTTACACGTGGACAAATCTTAGGGCACTCACCATAAGAAAGTGACACATGTAGGGACACCTAATCACCATGTGATTTTCATGTGGAAAATAAATATTATTTTATTATTTTGTCTCTTATTTCCCTTTATGCCCTTGAACAATTGGAAAATTCCAACTTTGTCCTCTCCTTCTAATTTTGGCCGAATTATTGCTCTTAATATTGGAAAAATATGACTCATCCAATAATCAGTGCAATCCACTGATTATTTGTGTATTTCCGGCCCGATTTTCCAACAATCCTGTCCAATTTACTGTCACAAAATTCCGATTTCAACACCTCATTAAATTCCCCTCATTCCAAGGGTAATCCATGATTTTTCTCAAGTTCTATCTCCCTCTATAATTTTCTAAATTTTATTCTGTCAAAAATCACTATTCTACCGATAATAATTCGGTAATAAATATCCTTTAAGCTAACCTTTGTACATCCAAAGGTGGGAAATAATTTTATAAATTAGGATAATATGTCACATAATTTATCCATATTTTTCCTTGAATTTTTGAGGCCTCTATATATTTTAAATAATGGAAATTGGCTAATTTTCCTTAATTAACCAAAAATTCCAATAATTACAAATAATTTCCTGATAAATTATTTTTAATCTCATATTCATCTTCTAAGCCTCAAACATTATTCTGTACCCTCCTTTCTATTTTTCATAATTTTCTGGGAATTTTTCAGGAAATTTGGACATTATTTCCAATACTGCCCTTTCTTAACTGATCTTTTCAGAAATGACCGTTATGTCCCTATCCTGATTTTTCCTCATAGCCTGGATCCTCTACCAGTCTACTATACTACTTGGCCTTAGTCAGTCACAAATCATTCATCAGTTAGAATAAAATTATCAGGGTGTGACATTTCTTCCCCCCTAAAAATAAATTTCGTCCTCGAAATTTTAACACATACCTTATGTGAAGAGCTCTGGATACTTGCTCCTCATCTCGTCCTCCTTTTCCCACGTGGCCTCTTCTTGATTTAGATCTTTCCAAATCACTTTGACCAAAGGGATTCCTTTGTTCCTCAGCTGCTTGACTTTCCGATCCACTATGCGTTCTGGTCTTACTTCAAATGTCAGATTGTTCTTTAGCTCAATCTGATCATATTCTAGCACATGTTCTGGATCCGGATTGTACTTCTTCAACTGGGAAACATGGAAGACGTTGTGCAACTGACTTAAGTTCGGGGGTAAGGCCAGTCGATAGGCTACAGGTCCTACCTTTGAGAGTATTTGGAATGGTCCCACATATTTAGGCGTCAGCTTTCTCGCCTTAATAGATCGTCCTACTCCGGTAGTTGGAGATACCTTCAGGAAGACATGGTCTCCAACCTCGAACTCTAACGGCTTTCTCCTACTGTCGGCGTAGCTCTTCTGTCTGCTTTGAGCCGTGAGTAGCCTCTGTTTGATCTGTTTAATCTGTTCAGAGGTACGATCTACTATATCTGGACCCCAAATTTTTCTCTCTCCGAGTTCTGCCCAACAAAGCGGGGATCTGCACTTTCTCCCGTACAATGCCTCGTATGGTGCCATCTGGATACTGGAATGGTAACTGTTGTTGTACGCGAATTCTGCCAAAGGCAGATATTCATCCCAGCTTCCTTTGAAATCCAAAACGCACGCTCTCAGCATATCTTCTAGTGTCTGTATCGTTCGTTCTGTTTGTCCGTCCGTTTGCGGATGATAAGCTGTACTGAAACTCAGTACCGTGCCCATGGCTTCTTGCACTGCTTTCCAGAATCTCGACATGAATCTTGGATCCCTGTCAGACACAATGTACTCTGGAACCCCATGTAATCTTACGATCTCTTTAATGTATAACCTCGCTAACTTCTCTGGCGAATATTTAACATTAATCGCCAAGAAATGGGCCGACTTCGTCAGTCTATCAACTATGACCCATATTGCATCGTATCCTGACGACGTACGAGGTAGTCCTACTATGAAGTCCATAGAGATACTGTCCCACTTCCATTCAGGAATACTAAGGGGTTGTAAAATCCTGACGGCTTCTGGTGTTCCGTCTTCACCTTTTGGCATGTAAGGCACTTTGTCACATACTCAGTGACATCTCGTTTCATACCAGGCCACCAAAATAATGACTTGATGTCTTGATACATCTTGGTCATTCCTGGATGAATCGTATATTTGCTTTTATGTGCCTCATCTAGGATTTGCTTCCTGAGATCATCTACAGGAGGAACATACGATCTTCCTCTGAATTCTATTACTCCCTCTGTTGAGATCTCGAAATCTTTTGCCTCATTGCTCAAGACTTTAGCTCGAAGGGTCTTTGCTAACGGATCTCCTCTTTGAGCTTCTTTAATTTGTCTTATCACATCAACAGTTGTTCTCTGCACTAATGGCTCATTAGCCACATCATCTGCTGTTAACTGCATGTGATAAATAGGACCCCAATCTCTTATATCTTCTAACAGATCACCCTCTTTGATCATGAGGGTAGCTACTTGCACCACTTTTCTGCTCAAAGCATCAGCCACTACATTGGCTTTTCCCGGATGATACTTGATCTGATAGTCATAATCTTTCAACAACTCCATCCATCTCCTCTGTCTCATGTTAAGTTCTTTCTGGTCTTGCAGGTACTTGAGACTCTTGTGATCACAGAACAATTCTATAGTTGCCCCATACAAATAATGCCTCCATATCTTCAAGGCATACACTATCGCTGCAAGCTCCAGGTCATGAGTGGGGTAATTTTCTTCGTGAGGTTTTAATTGGCGCGAGGCGTAGGCAACAACTCTTCCCTGCTGCATCAGTACACATCCCAATCCCTGTTTGCTAGCATCTGTGTACACTACATATGGTAGTGTTGGATCGGGGATAACTAGTACTGGGGTAGAGGTTAGCCTTCGCTTCAGCTCTTGAAAACTTGCCTCACATTTCTCGTCCCACAAGAACTGCTGGTTCTTCCTGGTTAGCTTTGTCAGCGCTTGGGCAATTCTAGAAAAGTCCTGGATAAATCTCCTATAGTAACCTGCCAGCCCTAAGAAACTTCGTATCTCTGTTACTGTCTTAGGCTGCTCCCAGTTTAGTACTGATTCAATTTTACTGGGATCTACGGCCACACCTTCATGGTTAATCACATGGCCTAGGAATTTAACTTCCTTTAACCAAAACTCACATTTACTGAGCTTGGCGTAGAGTTGTTTCTCCTTCAGTGTACTCAGCACAATTCTCAAGTGCTGCTCATGCTCTTCTTGAGTTTTGGAGTACACTAGTATGTCATCAATAAAAACTACTACAAACAGATCTAAGTATGGTCTAAAAATCCGGTTCATGTAGTCCATGAAAATAGCAGGTGCATTTGTCAATCCAAACGGCATCACTAAGAACTCATAGTGTCCGTATCGGGTCCTAAATGCAGTCTTCGAAACATCTTCTGTCTTTATCCGCAGCTGATGATATCCCGATCGTAGATCGATCTTGGAAAACACCGTTGCTCCTGCCAGTTGGTCTAACAGATCATCAATTCGCGGCAGAGGGTATTTATTCTTTATCGTCACCTTGTTTAGCTCTCGATAGTCAATGCATAGCCTTAGACTACCATCTTTCTTTTTCACAAAGAGTACTGGAGCACCCCAGGGAGATACACTTGGTCTTATAAAACCCTTCTCCAACAGCTCCTCAATTTGTCTCTTTAGCTCAACCATTTCGTTGGGAGCCATTCGATATGGAGCTTTGGATATTGGTTTTGTCCCTGGTACAAGATCAATCGTGAACTCCACTTCTCGCTCTGGCGGAAGTCCACTGATCTCTGTTGGAAATACCTCTGGGAAGTCTTTCACTATCGGTATTTCTTCAATTCCTTCTTCTGCCTCTGCTCGAATTGAGAAGAATACAATATATCCTTGACATCCGTGCCGTAAGCATCTACTCGCTTCGGCTTCAGTTATAAAATTTAGACTTACTTCTTTTCTAGGATTTCTTCCTTAGAGGGTAATACTAACGTTTTCTTACCACAATCTAGAAGTATGTTATTGGCAGATAACCAATTCAAACCAATTATCACCTCAATGTCACGAAAAGGCATGCATATCAAGTCAATGATAGTGCAACAATGCTGATAACAGACCACACAATTCAGGCATGCTTTAGAAGTCACAACTTTAGGACTAGTGGGAGTAGAAACAACAATATCATATGGCAAGGTATCAACAGTCAAACCCAATCGCCCAACACAATCATGTGATATAAAGGAATGGCTAGCACCTGAGTCAAACATGGCATACACAAGGCAATCATTAACAGTGATCGTACCTTGGATCATGTCAGGTGACTTACGGGCCTCTTCCTGTGTAAGGGCAAACACCCTGCCTTGGGTCTGCTGTCTCGTCCCTTCTGCCCCTTGTGGGCATTCCTTTGAAAAGTGTCCTGGTCTCCCACATCTATAGCACACGTTCTGGCCAAATAAACATGGCCTGTCGCCATGATTCTTGCCACACTTCTCACATTCCTTGGCCCTTCGTGTGATATCAAACCCTTCAGGTCGTCTGCCTCCTCTTCTCATCTTTCTGCCAAAGCCAGGCCTCTTCCTCTTTTTGTTAACATAAGAGGTTCCTTCTTGATTCGGCCTCGATGGGGGTCTCTCAGCTTTCAAAGCTATCGGCATCATTCCTCGATGATTTTGACTTGCTTCAGTAATGCGGCAGACTTCTACTGCCTTGTTAAAACTCTCGATCTGCTGAGGCGCCACGACCTCTCTTAATGCTGGCTTTAATCCTCTGACCAGCTTCTCCGTATTCCACCGTTCGTCATTGAGACGTTTTAAATAAGCAGAATAACGGGACAGCCGAATGTGCTTTGCTAAGTAATCATCAAAAGTTTCATTATTCCCCTGCTGCAACACTAGGAATTCAGCTTCCATTTTATCCTGTGCTGATCGGGGAAAGTACTTCTGATAGAATCTTTCTTTGAACACCTCCCATGTTATTGGGGTGTTGTTGGCTTGCAGTACCAACTCAGTGTTGTTCCACCACTGATCTGCTTCTTTCTCTAGCTTATAAATTGCCATCTGAGCTTTAATCTCAGATGAGCATCCCATTACCCGAAAGATCTTCTCCAGTCGGGTAATCCAATCTTCAGCTACTTGTGGTTCCAATGAACCCTTGAACTCTGGTGGATTATGCTTGCAAAATTTCGTAATCCACTGCTGAATATCTTCTTGATTTTCAGCCACTCCTGCTTGCTCTTCAGGTACTTGCTGTTGGACTTGTGGGGTCGCTTCAGCTTGCATTTGCTCAGGTTGTCGTAACTGAGCAATCGCTGCTGCTACCGCTGCTGCTATAACGGCGTCTCTCTCTTCTTGCTGCCGTAACTGTGCCTCTTGTAGTTGCTGTACGACTCGTTGTTGCTCATCCAGCCTATTCATTACTTGCTGGATAGGATCTCTATGTGGTTCCTCAGGAGTGTTTCTTGCTCCTCTCCGTGTTCTCACCATTTCGCTTGTTCTTTAATTAACTATGGGAGAATAAAGGAACTCTTTAATCATTTATCATATAAACATACCCTTCTTATTTATATAACAAACATTTGTACAGCAACACAAGGGTTACACAGAGTTTTTAGCAGTTAGCCTAACTTATATACAGTCCAAAACTATTTACACTATATACATCATCAGTCTAGCATTGACCATGACCAGCTCATGGAAAAGTAGCCCATACAAAGGTCTCTATGGCGTCGACCATCTCCAGGAAAGTACATCTGGTAGGCGATTGTCTATCTCATTAATCCCTTCATTCCATTTCCATGTCTTGGGGATTACACGATACAGGGCTAGGATCCAATCATCGTCTCCCAAGGTACGGTCCTCTCTAGTCACCCAATAATAAAGGCTCTTAATGTCCTCTAAGAACCTTAAGTATACATCAGCTTCCTGGTGCTCATACGGCTTAATGAAACGGCTTCTAAACTGGAACTCTTGAACTAGCTGAGGAGGTACTGGAACTCTTTCTTAATTTCAGGTATAGGGATCTTACTCGGACCTGCTTCATCCTTAGTAGGCATCTTAACAACTGGAGCTATATCATTAGAGGCAACAGTGGCAATGTCTTTCTCTAGAGCCTTCCCCTTGAAACCGAAGTAATCTACCTGAGTAGCTGGGGATTTAGTGCTAAGCTCTCCATACCTCTCAATGTCCTCGTACCACCATGTCTCATCATACCACCATGGATATCGCTCACCGGGCATGACCTTGCTGATGGTCTCTCCGGATTTTCCACTTCCACTACAAACAGCCATTACCTGAGCTTTTCTGTAATCCTAATGACCAAATGAACTCATTAATAAGCACTATCACATGCTTTCCTTAAAATGCAGAGCATACAAAATATCAAAATTTGTTCTGTGTGCCAGAACCATGTGCTCTGATACCATAAATGTAACACCTTACGTTTACGACCTTATGTTGTGCCAAGTTAAGACATTCGGAAGCGCAATCTAAGGTTACCGGGTTGAAAAACCTGAATTTGAAAATTTCTTTTCCCGCATTACTATTCACCGTAACCTTAAACTTGGCATAACTTTGAAAAATCATAACTAATTCTAGAAAAATCGAAACGAGGTCGTTCCAAGTCTCACTCGAAGCTCTTAACATCATCTATCAAGGAAAAATGACCTCAGGTTCCGCTTTAATCAGAAACGCATTCGTTTTCAATTTCGAAAAGTACTGTTCATTTGGTCATTTTTCTATTTTCCAGGATTTTTGCCTAACTTCGGAAAGGCATAACTTCTTACACAAAACTCCGATTGGGACGCTTTACCACTCATTTTAAAGGGAAAAATAAGATCTATTTGCATACCAAATTTCAGGGAAAAAGTCAACCATTTGACCAGGGTCTTCGTTGGTCAAAGTTTGGTCAAATCTAGACCATTTTTATCCCCTTTTTCACTAATTTTGACAGCATTTCGTTTTTCACTATAATCATACCATAATCACTTATAAAGCTACTCTATCATTAATATACATTCCAAAAAGGGTATCATATCATGTATTTATGAACATAGTATGCTTACATGGCTTGAAAGAGAAAGGTTCAAAACCGTATAATACATTACATAATTCATAACTTCTTCAAGCCATGACTATTTCCTTTCCTTTCTCCTTAGCAGTAGTGGCACCTAGGATATCATGTTATAGGAGGAATGAGATTTCATAGAAATCCCAGTAGCATTGAACATACAACCATCAAGTCAACATGCATAAGATGTCATGCTACATGCAGTAAGATAACATTTCTAGTCTTTATGCCATGCTATAATCATTCTGTATCCATGTCATCATATCATGGAGCATATAATCATTCTGGTCAAAACTCAATCATGCAAGAGCCAAGGCATACATTGCAAGGAGTTCACATCATCTGTACATAACATTCTCATGGCACATAAACACACATAGCAGATACATCAAATGCAGATCAACAAAATAATTGCAGTTCACGCTACCTCAATTCCTTGCTTAACGTTTCCTCCTTGATCCCTTGCTGGAGATCCTCCTAGGTTTCCAGAAGAGTTGCCTATCAACCATACAGTAAGGGTATGGTAAATTCCATATCCAGTATACCATTCTTTCTCAATATAATGCTACCCTTGTGTCCTTCAATTATAATTTCTGTATACCTTTGACCTTGGTTTGACCAAGCCTTAACCCTCAATTAAGGTCTTGGAATTCTTCCTTAATCCATGATTAATCATGCTTCCTTGGTTAATCACTAACCCTTAGTCCTTAATCCAATATTTAATTAAGGTCCTCAAGTCACATAGTCATAATCCTTTAAGATTAAATCACTAATCCCGTTTTGGATTAACCATTAATCATCTCTAATCAACATGATTAACCATTATTCATTTCTTAATTAACATGATTAATCATTTTCTAATCAATATGATTAATCATTAATCATTCTCTAATCAATATGATTAAGCTTTAATCAATACTTAATCAACATGATTAACCATAATTAATCATCCTTCAATTATCATAACTAATCACTAATTAATTAGGGTAGCTAACCTTAATCACTTACTAATCCTTAATCAAATAACATAATTAATCTTAGCTATCACTAAACCATAATTAATCAAGGTAATTAATCCTAATCTTCCTCAAATAAATAATCAACTAAAAATAATTAACACTTAGGGAGATAAACATACCTTAATTAGCGCTTAATCGGCGATTAGAGGTGATTAAGCTTGCTGTCTCTCTTTCTCTCTCTTCTTTCTTCCTTTCTCTCTCCTAGAACTCAAGAACACAAAATTCTCTCCCAACAAACACCTCTTGGCCGAATTCTTCATGAAAGGGGGGTATTTATAGGCCTTGATATTTCAAAATGCCGAAAATGCCCTTCGGGAAAAAGATGCGATCTCGGCCGTCCATTTTTTTTCTACTTTACACGTGGACAAATCTTAGGGCACTCACCATAAGAAAGTGACACATGTAGGGACACCTAATCACCATGTGATTTTCATGTGGAAAATAAACATTATTTTATTATTTTGTCTCTTATTTCCCTTTATGCCCTTGAACAATTTGAAAATTCCAACTTTGTCCTCTCCTTCTAATTTTGGCCGAATTATTGCTCTTAATATTGGAAAAAATATGACTCATCCAATAATCAGTGCAATCCACTGGTTATTTGTGTATTTCCGGCCCGATTTTCCAACAATCCTGTCCAATTTACTGTCACAAAATTCCGATTTCAACACCTCATTAAATTCCCCTCATTCCAAGGGTAATCCATGATTTTTCTCAAGTTCTATCTCCCTCTATAATTTTCTAAATTTTATTCTGTCAAAAATCACTATTCTACCGATAATAATTCGGTAATAAATATCCTTTAAGCTAACCTCTGTACATCCAAAGGTGGGAAATAATTTTATAAATTAGGATAATATGTCACATAATTTATCCATATTTTTCCTTGAATTTTTGAGGCCTCTATATATTTTAAATAATGGAAATTGGCTAATTTTCCTTAATTAGCCAAAAATTCCAATAATTACATATAATTTCCTGATAAATTATTTTTAATCTCATATTCATCTTCTAAGCCTCAAACATTATTCTGTACCCTCCTTTCTATTTTTCATAATTTTCTGGGAATTTTTCAGGAAATTTGGACATTATTTCCAATACTGCCCTTTCTTAACTGATCTTTTCAGAAATGACAGTTATGTCCCTATCCTGATTTTTCCTCATAGCCTGGATCCTCTACCAGTCTACTATACTATTTGGCCTTAGTCAGTCACAAATCATTCATCAGTTAGAATAAAATTATCAGGGTGTGACACTGGAGGGCTAAGATGAGCTCTTATTCAAGAAGGGCATGTGTGGTATTATGGAAAGTATGAAGCCATAAATACCCCCCATCCATAGTTCATTTTCGTACAAGACCATTTTAAGAGGGGAAACTCTTGCAAAGTCAAAGCTAGAGAGAGAAAGAAGAGAATTCTAGAGAGGGGAAGTGACTTGGAACCAAGGTAAGGCTTCCAAACTTCTCTATGTTGGTTTATGGTAGTTATATATTGATTTTATAATAGTTTGATGATGTTGGGAAGTCATTTTCCTAAGGGAAAGTGCTGCCCAAATTTTATCAAAATGATAGGGAATAATTTTACAAAGCTAGAACATCAATCCAAAATTAAGAGAAAAGGGTTAGGTTCAAGAAGGTTAGTCATGAACTTTATATAATCTCTTGGTCTTAATGGATTGTATGACCCATGTGATTATGTTTAGGACCTTGGAACATCCAAGAGGATGTTTGATGATGTTAACCGAAAGCCCTTGTGGTTAGGAAGTGAAGAAAAGCAAGAGGAAACCTTGAGGTGCAAGGTAGTGAACTTACCCTTTATTTGCTTGATGTGGTATGCTCATGTGTTGGTTTGTATTTGTTGTTTGAATGATGCTGTGACATGATGATGGTTGCTGGAAGTGCTGTTTTTAATATGTTCCCATGGCCATGCATTTTTATACCAAGTATAAAGCATGATGGAATGTCACTAGTTAACTTAAGTTTATGAAAAACTACATACCATACACTAGCATCCATCTTGTGCATGTATGTGGTAATGTTTGCTACTGTGATTTTTTCAAATCTCACCCCTCCCTAACCAACCATTTAGGTCAATCAATGATAGGCAATAATGGCATGAGAAGCAAGGAGAAGTAAGCGGAGAATTATTCTTGTTAATAGATGAGACTGTTGACGAATGTATAATTCTCCTATTTTGTAAACTATGTTATGGATGCCAATTATGCTATGTATTTAGTTATAATGTTTATTCCATAAATTGAAATGTATGAAAATGAATGAGAAAGAGTAGGCCCAAGTTATGTATGCCAAAGAAATAAAAAGAATTAAAGTAAAAGGAGGTTAAGTGATAAAACGTAGGTCATGGAGTAGTGAGTTTGTAGCTCTAGTTTGACCTATCAAATGAATGAGTTAAGCCACAAAATTTTGCAGATTCATAGTACACATCGCAAGCTTTAAAATGAGAGGTAGATTGCCTTAATTGGATGGGTACACAAGGAGATACAAATTTTTAAATTTGAGGTACAGAATCTGAAAGTTCAAGATTTTACCAAATGAACAGTAAGGTTTTCAAAGAAATCTGGGCTCAAATTTCAAGGCAACCAGTCTAGAAACTATTTTTTCCCAAATTTTATCCAAAGAGCTTTCCATAGAACTTGGAATCACTTGATTTTGATTTTTCTACAATTACTTATGAATTTTTAAATTTGGCAAAGATTTCAGTAAAATGTGAATAGTGCGCAAAAGCATTCTATGACTTGAGGTCGCAACCTGAGAAGTTGAGGTCGTGACCTGAAGGTAAAAATGGCCTCTGTGACTTCAAGTGATGACCTGGAAGCACTAAGTCATGACCTGAACTGGGAAAATGAAAAAGTCTCAAATTTTTAGTCCTTTTCTCATACTTAAGTGTCATATAAAGTTTCAAACGCAATTTTTCATAACTTGTAGTGTTCAAAAGTGATTACAAATACCTCCGCAAGGCAAGTTAATTGGTGTAAACTTAAGGTGTTACATTTTTGGTATCAGAGCAAAAGGTTCTGGCATTGGATGAAATGCTCTAATTTAGCATAAAAGTTTACAGGAAAAAATGTTCTAGACCCTAATGGTATAGGGAATGATTAAGGAAGAAGTTGATATTCTTCCCTGGAGTACTATTGGATTAGTTAGTGAGTTGAGTAGGGCTGCTCCTCAATAGGATCCTTTGAAATAGAAAGGTAGACACGGATCCTCAAAGCAACGAAAGTACTCTAGTATCCCAAGATCACTGTGTAGGGGATTGAAAGACGACGCGCAGCGGAAACTAAATTTTAAAACTTTCAATCCCTTGCCCGGATCTACCGATCATGTTTAAGTCAAGTAGTAAGAAGCATTACCTTCAATGTTCGATTTCTTAGTGGCTCGGTGATTCCACTGTTCAGGATGCCTCTGCTCGCCTCCTTTGTCGTTTGAAGTCGACAACTCCGGTCGGCTTCCTCTACCGGTATCCACACGAATAGCCCTCAATCTCGAACGACGTGCTAGCGTCTTTGTCCGTCTAGGGTTTTCAAAAATCCGTCCTCCCTTCTCTCTTTTGGCCGTCTCTTATCTGCAAGTGCTTTCACTCTTACTCACCCAAACCCTAGCTCCCTAATATCAAATATATAGGATGCTATAGGTATTATGAATGATATTTAATTTCGAAATTAATCCTAAATTAATTCCGAAATTAATACAATATCAAATATTGCATAATCAGATAAGAGAACAATTAAATAAATACGGTTTATATTAAATCCGTCTCACAGATTTAATTCACCTATTTATTTAACTCAAAAATAAAGATATGACGAAATTAATTTACATAGATCTAATTTATCCTTATAAATTAAATCTAACAATTAATATCTCTTATATTTATATAATATATATACGCATATATATATATACACACGTCCACCCTATATTATTCATTGAATCTGGACATATCTTAGATTCAATGAATCTGGACATCATAACTCATGTTGGGCTATTTTGTGTGCGACCCTGTAGGCCCATATGAAGTTGGCAGTGGGCCATTTAACTATAATGACTCACAAGTCGTAAGCGGTCTCTAGCAAGACATCATGACTACCCAAAACATATGAGGATCATTGAACGATGCAACCTTTCATACAACCATATCACGTCCCTTTTGTCACACGACATTTTGGTCATGGATGAGGCATGGAGAACGTCATCCTCCTATTCATGACCGTTACTTTCTTGATCCCTGAGTAGTCTGAATATAGAAATGGAACTACCTTTCCATTATAGTATGGCCATACATTTCTCACACTCACTCATTGAGGGGCCCAGTAATATCTCTCTACGAATGTGAGGGACAAATTCCATCTTGATCATTCACATTCCTCCGTATGAAAAACCACTAAGCCTGAACATAGTCTTTATGATCACTCGGTCAAAAGTGACTTTTGACTAGGTCAAAGCTAAGCTTTTCTCATGTAGGAATCCATGATGATCTCAGGTCAAAGGGCACAATGACATGGTTTGTATATGAGAGAAGCTTATGACTTAACCCATGCAGCTCTCTCATAGCGGGTCGGTCCAACACCTTGTACTCTTACATGTGCCTATGACTTTAATTTATATCTCCATATATCTTTAAAGTCATACTGGTCTTATTTCATCTCTACTCCCACATAGATGACCGACCAAGGACATTTAGGATAACCATGAGTTATCTAAGGATAGTCATCACAGTAAACATGCAAATAATATGATAACGTAATTAATAAATTCATAAATCAACAATGTTCATAGCAAAATGATTGGCCCCTAGGGCACAATTTCCAACACATTGGTGGTACATAGGTTCCAGTAAGAGTTAGAGAATGATGGCAGGACTATTAAGGTATGTCGTAGGGGGTGTGAATAGTTGATTGTGCTGCTAGTTTATGCCGCTTTGTTATACGAAGGTATGTACCCCATATAAGCTGCGACTCTATTCCTTCGATAGTTAAGTAATGTAATGAGATGCCGAACATTAGAGCAAAGGTTCTGGCAATTGTTTAAACAGAACAGAGGCTCTGTTAAAGGTTTTGACAAAGGTATAAGTAAAGTATTGGTTCAGGCAAAGCCCAGTATGAATGAAATCCTTATCTAGGAAAGTGATGGGTTACCAGAATTGGTCCAACTAAGGTTATGAAACTGAGGTGACTTCTCTAGGGGAAATAGATATAGAGGAGGAGTAAGGAATGACAGAGAATAACCTAAGAGATAGGTAGTCACTGCTAAGAGACTCCTCCTCAGGAGAGGAATGGTTGGGCTGAGCAAGCTTGACTGAGGAATGAGTCAAAGTTGAAAGACATCCCCTGAGGGTAATGGCTGAGAGTATGTTGAGCCAGGAAGGGGTAGGAGTCTAGATCCTAATAGGGAAGTAGGATGACAACCTAAGCCTCAGGTGATTGATTAAAGGTGCCTGACTGTAATGCCACATAGCGGATATGTTTTAATGGTCAATGTCTGCTATGTAATATGGTCACTTTATGATTAGTATATGACCATAGAAATGAATGGTTAAGAGTATAGTAATCTAGTCAGAGGTATAAGTCAATACCCTAGCAAGGGACCGAGTGGCAACCTAAACCTTAAGTAATCGATATGACCTCGATAGAGGCAAGGTAACAGGATAAGATGTTTAAGGTTTGTTCAAATCCCTTGAATACGGGTAGAAATCCCCTAAGGGATAGTGAACCAAGAGGGATAGAGATTAGATGATAATGAATGAAGAGTCAATGATGACCTTGGTGCCTGACCTAGATACCATACAGTAAGATGAGTAAATTTTTCCTGTGTGATGTGATGAGGGTATGGTGATCAATACCTGACCATATGAATGTTTGGTCAAGAGGCAAAGAAAGTTAGAAAGAGTAAAGTCAGGCAAGATCCCTCTTGAGGTTAGAGATGAAAGGAAATGAATAAGAACATGATAGTATATGGTTGCACCGGGAATTGATACACAGAGAGAGATAAGCAAGTTTTGATGATACCTAGAGCTCGATAATGCTTAGATACATGATAATGTTAGGGACTAAACATTATTCCTTTATGTCCCTAAGGTATCCGAGATCGTGCAACCATAGCGCTCAGGCCATTAAGGAATCTAAGAGATGAGATTCCTATAAATAGATGCTATTGCCTACACGATTGAATGATCTAGCGGAGAGGCTCCCTTTAATGGGGATATGGTATTCGAGGAATGTACCCTAGTAGATATTGTATATACGGGAAGTCTTGACCATGAAGTACCTCTCTATGATTGGAAAGTGGTTCTCTAGATCAGAGTGACACTACTCTAGTAAGAGTAAGCTATCCTCTAAAGGAATGAAAGGGAAACAAGTGGCTGAGTTGACGATGTTCCAGTTAGAGCAATCAATCCTCCCACAAGAAAAGTAAAAGCAGCCGAGGCAAGGCATGGGATGAACCTTACCCCAGAGAGAGAGTAAAACTGGTTAAGACAACAGAAGTGTGATATGCAAACAATGCTTCTTGAGCTTAATAGGGGGTACTACGGGATACTAAAGGATAATGAGAATATGATGATACAAGTGCTCTCCTGATGCTATCCGAATTGTTAAGAGATAGCTTAGACTACAAAGTCCCAAGACAAGGCAAGCTGGCATTGATACAATAACAAGATAATGGGCTCTAAAGATGAGCCAGTGCCTAGGGATTCGAAAGGCACAAGGAAAGAGAGATGGCCTAAGGAAGCTAAAAGTAAGGGTTATGGAAATATGGGAAGGCTAAGAATTCCAAAGTTGACAGAAAGGATTAAGTAAGGCCTAAGAAGATTGTTAGATATGATTAGTTTTGATGATGTCAAATAATAGAGCAAAAAATTTACATAAATTATTTATCTCATATTTTGACTAACTATCATACTTACTATCTTGTGTAGTTTCCTCAAGAAAAGAAAGGAGTTATTATGTTACACTTTGAGTTGTGAAGAATGATCAAGAGGAAGAAGAAGAAGAGAGATTGAGAAAAGAAGAACTTGCAAGATCAAATGAAAATATCAAGATTCAAGTTCATAGATTTGATGTTAAATGTTGCTATACTCAATCAGAAGTTTAAATGGCTCAGTCGAAAGCTAAAATATACAATCGGGAAGTTATACCATCATATATTGAGTCACCCTTCATATAAACATGGAAAATAAGCTTCAGAGGTGATTTTCATGGGCAATTATCGATCACTTGATCGATCATCCATTTATCGATCAAGTTATCGATAAAATACATCCTCTGTTATGCTCTGTTCTTCGTTCAGCTCTGACATAGGTTCGGTATTTCTTCAATATCTCTCAAATCACAAATCCGTTTAAGGTAAAACTTGATTCCTATGAAACTAGACTTAGAACACGGTTCATGGACACCAAATTCACCTTCAAAGAATTTCATATGAGGGAGATATGTTGTTCGAAAGATTGTAGTAAGGATTAACGCCTTTATTCTGACCTTTAGTCATTTTGATGAAGATAACTTTGTAATCACAATGAATTTTGGGGTAATTCTTGTTGCATTAGAAAGTAGACTCAAAGAGCTTTCTGGGGATAGGTCATTTGCAAAATTTGGAGCTGAATTGGAAGATTTATGATCACTCAAAGTTGACCTTCGTTTTGTTTGAATCAGAATTCGAAATTATTGAGGTAAAAACCAGAAGTTCTACATAGATTGATTAAGCTCTTAAACAACATGCTACTCAAACATGTTATTGAGTAAAAGCTCTAGAAGAGATGAAGAAATGAAAAGCCATTATCATATGTTACTCAAGCCTGATCAAGCGACTACATACTCATCGAGTTACTGGTACTATCTTCTCAATTCTTCTCTTTTATCTTCATACATATTATTAAGGTTTTATTAGTAACATATTGGATAAATGATTTTTGGATAACGTTATAGATGAATATGTTTATCGATCACTTGATCGATAACTGTCAAGTTTTATCGATCACGTGATAGATAATTTAGTCTGCTCAATAACTTGCTAGATTGATCGATCAACTAATCGATCATTGGTATAGCTGCTTAATATAAGATGTTGCAGGAAATAATCGATCACTTAATCGATCAGACCTTTATCGATAACTTGTTCGAATATTACATGTCTTCTTACTCGATATAGTGCTCTGTCAAAACCATTTGTTCAAAATCTTTTATCGATCAATTGATCAATCAAACATTTATCGATCAAATGATCGATTATTATCTTCACTGCATTAACTTATTTTGAATCATTTTTTCGATCACCTAATCGATCATTGATTTATCGATAAAATGATCGATCATCCAATTTCCTGAAACTCCTGTTTTCACATAACGTGATCGATAATCAATTTCTTTACCTTACAGGATTAAATCTCTATTTTTCATTTTATCGATCACTTGATCGATCATTACTTAATCGATCACCTATTCAATTAACCTACATAGCCTGTGTTTTCACTGAATATACTTTTGCTTATTGTTTATCGATAAGGTTATCCATCATCAATTTATTGATAATGTGTTCGATCATTATTGCTTTAATATCTGTTTCGATAACACCTTGTTCATCGATAGCATGATCGATCAACAAGTGCTCGATCACTTGTTCGATCATTGTACAAATTCATTTCATAACAGTGTAAAAA